>NC_092159.1:12760613-12890613 GCF_045791955.1 Oncorhynchus clarkii lewisi
TAGCCATAATGGACTGTGAGAGAATGAGACAGACAGACTGACAGACAGACAGACAGTGAGTCAGTGAGTGAGAGAACAAATTCAGCGTGGATGCAGGAGAGAGAGAGAGAGAGGCAGAGGGAGACAGAGAGAGCGAAAGCAAGAGCAAGAGCGAGAGAGAGAGAGAGAGGGCCTGAGCAGGGCATCTTCCTCTCTCTCTACCTGTCAAAACTAATACCTGTCATAAAGGCAACAGAGCTGTATATGTCAGGCCCAGTGTATGTGTGTGTGTGTGTGTGTGTGTGTGTGTGTGTGTGTGTGTGTGTGTGTGTGTGTCAGGCCCAGGGCCCCAGACTGGTAAATGGGTCAGGGTCCTCCTGTGCTGCCTGTCTATCTGTCTGTCTGTTAGTCAAAACAACACTATAAATCCACCCCTAAGGCCCCTAATAGCTAGCAGCTAGTGACTGACTGTCCAGGGTCTGGTTGTCCTCGTGGACTAGACAGCAGCACACAGATGAGAGAGCAGAATCATTGATTCTAGAGTTACAACTCATTGTTGAGAGAGAACATAGAGGCAGTGTTCCACAGTTCTTCTACCTGTACACTGGGTCTGCGCCGGTGTACGCTACAGTAGTACACCTACCTACTGGCGGCCTGGGTCAGGGTGATGATGATGATGAACTAGACAGCAGCACAGTACAGACGGTTACAACTCAGACTCAAGGGCATTGTGTGAGTCCCAAATGGCTCCCTATTCCCTATATAGTGCACTTCTTTTGCCCAGAGCCGCAAGGCTACAGTAGAGCAAATGACTGAGTGGCAGACTGGTCTGATGGACTAGACAGCAGCACAGTACAGCAGTCAGCTATTGTACAGTTGGAAGTGTCTGGCTCAGGGGCATTGTTTAGGGAAAACATGGAAGCACTGTTCCACAGTTCTAACATCATCTGTGTATTGTGGCAGGCTGCGAGGTGTGATGAGGTGCTAATGTACTTGGGTAAGGGGAGGAACAGCCATGCCTGAGGTAGCTCATATTAGACATGAGGACCATGGGGTTATTAGGGGTCTGGCTGCACTTGTATATCAGCTACTGACGTACAGACAGACGGATAGACTGACTGACTGACTGTTTGGGATGACTGTGACAGGTTGGGATGACTGTGACTGGTTGGGATGACTGACTGACTGGTTGGGATGACTGACTGGTTGGGATGACTGGTTGGGATGACTGGTTGGGATGACTGAGTGACTGACTGACTGGTTGGGATGACTGACTGACTGGTTGGGATGACTGACTGACTGGTTGGGATGACTGACTGACTGACTGACTGGTTGGGATGACTGACTGACTGGTTGGGATGACTAGTTGGAACGACTAGCATCACTACTCTGGACAGTTCTGACTTAGAATATGTGGACAACTACAAATACCTAGGTGTCTGGCTCGACTGTAAACTCTCCTTCCAGACTCATATTAAGCATCTCCAATGCAAAATTAAATCTAGAATCGTCTTCCTATTTTACAACAAAGCCTCCTTCACTCACGCTGCCAAACATACCCTCGTAAAACTGATCATCCTGCCGTTCCTCGACTTCGGCAATGTCATTTACAAAATAGCCTCCAACACCACTCAGCAAACTGGTTGCAGTCTATCACAGTGCCATCCGTTTTGTCACCAAAGCCCCATATACCACCCACCACTGCGACCTGTATGCTCTCGTTGGCTGGCCCTCGCTAAATATTCGTTGCCAGACCCACTGGTTCCAGGTCATCTATAAGTCTTTGCTAGGTAAAGCACAACCTTATCTCAGCTCACTGGTCACCATAGCAACACCCACCCATAGCACACGCTCCAGCAGGTATATTTCACTGGTCATCCCCAAAGCCAACCAGTCAGTCCTTTGGCCGCCTTTCCTTCCAGTTCTCTGCTGCCAATGACCGATCGTTGCAGCTGTACACAGCCCATCTGTAAACTGCCCATCCAACTACTTACCTCATCCCCATATTGTTTTATTAACTTTAAAAAATATATTTTGCACACCAGTATTTCTACTTGCACATCATCATCATCTGCTATTTATCACTCCAGTGTTAATCTGCTAAACTGTAATTACTTCGCTACTATTGGCCTATTCATTGCCTTTCCTCCTCACGCTATTTGCACACACTGTATATAGATTTTTCTATTGTGTTATTGACTGTAAATTTGTTTATGTGTAACTCTGTGTTGTTGTTTTTGTCGCACTGCTTTGCATTATCTTTAGGTTGCAGTTGTACATGAGAACTTGTTCTCAACTGGCCTACCTGGTTAAATAAAAAAGTATAAATAAATAAAAAATGAGGAAAAAAAGGTGTGTGTGCATTATAGTACAATGTATCTCAGTGATGGTGTGTCTGCCTATTGCACTGATGATTATGTATAATGTATGATTCCAGAACACTTCTACCAGAACAGTCCATCAATAACAGGAGGCTAAATGTGTCACTCGTTCCAACACTTCCACCCAAATGATACTCCCACTGCGTCTGGCATGGGGTACAGTCTACAGCCCTCAAATTTAAATATGGACCTGGAAGCCAGATCCACTGTTATTTTTTTTCTCTTCTCCAACCAGGGACTGATTTAGACCTGGGACAACAGGTGTGTGCTATTAATGATCAGGTAGAAGAGAAAAGCAGCAGTAGTCTGGACCTCGTAGGGTCAGATCTGAAAAGCCCTGGTCTACAGTAACCACCCCAGATCATTTTCTTTAATAACTAAACCAAGGAGCTAGTAGCTAGTCGTATCACTCAGACATTTAACTACTGTCAGAACAGAAATGACAAGATTCTGTTATAATGCTGTTATTGCATCAAATGGTTGTTTTATGCAACAGAATAAGGGGTTGTTAGAAGGCTCCTCTCTGTGTGTTCTACTGAGGATGAGCCTCTGGGAGTTTACCATGTCTTTTGGGTGATAAAACCTAAAGAGACCACATTCCAGATCATGAGTTAATGTTTCTGTTCTATAAGGGAGAGATGACTCCAGGGCCAGACCCTGGTCTCTACACAATGACATACTGTCTGCTGTGAATTAGAAGCATCTTTCATACTCATCTTAACATTGTGACCCATTCCATACATCTGTTGTTTGTTATGTAGGTTGAAAGGGGTGTATCTTAGCTATAACACACCTCTGTACTTTTGACTCTGGGCTCTCAACGAATCATCTGAGGGTGATTCGTTGACCAGCCAGTATTATCGTAGAGCCTTCAATCCATTCACTTTATATATGTGTGTTGTTTGACCTGCTCCCTTATTAATAAGTGAATAAAATGTAGTTGAAGTATAACTCTGACTTGTGTGATACGTTTGTCTCTCCTCATTTGGTAGTAAAGAAATGAACCACTGCACTACACAAAACTCTCCACCAGGTCATTTAGTGATAATAGTGATAATAATCAGTGATAATAATGAATACTCAATCCCACTCATAGCGTCAATAAATCCTTTTCATAAAACACAACTTAAATTGGTGTCAGAAGTGGGATTTAGCTATAATCATTCTGACTCAAATGTAGGTCTACTTTGTGTGTTGTGTTTTCCAACGTTTCTCATCAAGTAACACTCACTCCCTAGTCCCTACACTCAGTCAGTAACACTCCCTCCCTAGTCCCTACACTCAGTCAGTAACACTCCCTCCCTAGTCCCTACACTCAGTCAGTAACACTCCCTCCCTAGTCCCTACACTCAGTCAGTAACACTCCCTCCCTAGTCCCCACACTCAGTCAGTAACACTCCCTCCCTAGTCCCCACACTCAGTCAGTAACACTCCCTCCCTAGTCCCTACACTCAGTCAGTAACACTCACTCCCTAGTCCCTACACTCAGTCAGTAACACTCCCTCCCTAGTCCCCACACTCAGTCAGTAACACTCCCTCTCTAGTCCCTAATAATCAGTCAGTAACACTCCCTCCCTAGTCCCCACACTCAGTCAGTAACACCCTCCCTCCCCACACTCAGTCCCCACACTCAGTCAGTAACACTCCCTCCCTAGTCCCTACACTCAGTCAGTAACACTCCCTCCCTAGTCCCTACACTCAGTCAGTAATAATAATAATAATACTCACCCCCATTCCTTACATTAATACTTAGTAATACACAGTAATACTTAGCAATATGCAGTAATCCTCATTAATACTCAGTAATAATACTCACCCCCATTCCTTACATTAATACTTAGTAATACACAGTAATACTTAGCAATATGCAGTAATCCTCATTAATACTCAGTAATAATACTCACTCCCACTCCTTGCGTCTGGCCTGTGGCGTGCTCTGCAGCTTGTGTGACTGGTGAGCCTTAATCACATCCCTGTGATCCACCAGTCCCCCTCGCCGCCTCACAGGGGGCGCTAACGGGTCGCCATCTGCCGCCACCAGAGCCAGTGACCCCCCAGGACCCCTCCCCGCCTTGCCGCGCCCACTGAGAAACGGGGCATCCCGGCATTTGTCGACCCGCACGTCATAGACGGCGTGATAGTAGGTGGGGTTGGCACAGACGCTGGACCCGCTGGTGGGCGGTGGGTGGCATCGGAGTGGGCGATGGTTTTGGGAGGTGGGTGGCATACCGTCAGCTGGCCACAAGGCCGGCGCTGGTACTCTTCTCTCCACGATGACGGAGCCATCTGCATACAGCGGGGACAGCATAGAGCTGGAGGGGGGAGAGGGGGAGGGGAAAAGAGGTGTAGGGGGAGGGGGGAGAGGGGGAGGGGGAGAGAGGTGTAGGGGGAGAGGGGGAGGGGGGAGGGAGAAAAGAGGTGTAGGGTGAGAGAGATGATGGGGGGAGAAAAGAGGTGTAGGGTGAGAGATGATGGGGGGAGAAAAGAGGTGTAGGTTGAGAGATGATGGGGGAAGAAAATAGGTGTAGGTTGAGAGATGATGGGGGAGAAAAGAGGTGTAGGGTGAGAGATGATGGGGGAGAAAAGAGGTGTAGGGTGAGAGATGATGGGGGAGAAAAGAGGTGTAGGGTGAGAGAGATGATGGGGGGAGAAAAGAGGTGTAGGGTGAGAGATGATGGGGGGAGAAAAGAGGTGTAGGTTGAGAGATGATGGGGGGAGAAAAGAGGTGTAGGGTGAGAGATGATGGGGGGAGAAAAGAGGTGTAGGTTGAGAGATGATGGGGGGAGAAAAGAGGTGTAGGGTGAGAGATAATGGGGGAGAAAATAGGTGTAGGGTGAGAGGGATGATGTGGGGAGAAAAGAGGTGTAGGGTGAGAGGTGATGGGGGGAGAAAAGAGGTGTAGGGTGAGAGAGATGATGGGGGAGAAAAGAGGTGTAGGTTGAGAGAGATGATGGGGGGAGAAAAGAGGTGTAGGTTGAGAGAGATGATGGGGGGAGAAAAGAGGTGTAGGTTGAGAGAGATGATGGGGGGAGAAAAGAGGTGTAGGTTGAGAGAGATGATGGGGGGAGAAAAGAGGTGTAGGGTGAGAGATGATGGGGGGAGAAAAGAGGTATAGGGTGAGAGAGATGATGGGGGGAGAAAAGAGGTGTAGGTTGAGAGAGATGATGGGGGAGAAAAGAGGTGTAGGGTGAGAGAGATGATGGGGGGAGAAAAGAGGGGGTTTAAAAAAATAGGAGGTGCAGGGTGAGAGGGGGAGTAGAAGGACAGAGAATATATATTGGGTTAAGGGGAGAGGGAGGAAGAGGGGAGGGGTGAGTGAGCGAGTGAGTGAGTGAGTGAGTGAGTGAGTGAGTGAGTGAGTGAGTGGGGAATATGAAGGTGAGAGATATGAACGAGGGTGTGGGGAAGGTGAAAGATAGTGAGAGGGGATAGAAAGGATAAAGATAGGGAGAGAGGGGATAGAACGGAGAAAGATATGGAGAGAGAGAGGGGGATAGAAAGGAGAAAGATATGGAGAGTGAGAGAGGGATAGAAAGGAGAAAGATATGGAGAGTGAGAGGGGGATAGAAAGGAGAAAGATATGGAGAGAGAGAGGGGGATAGAAAGGAGAAAGATATGGAGAGAGAGAGGGGGGTAGAAAGGAGAAAGATATGGAGAGAGAGAGGGGGATAGAAAGGAGAAAGATATGGAAAGAGAGAGGGGGATAGAAAGGAGAAAGATATGGAGAGTGAGAGGGGGATAGAAAGGAGAAAGATATGGAGAGAGAGAGGGGGATAGAAAGGAGAAAGATATGGAGAGAGAGAGGGGGATAGAAAGGAGAAAGATATGGAGAGAGAGAGGGGGTAGAGTTGAAGGACAGAACAAATACGGATGTGAGAAGGGGCAGGTTAGGAGAGAGAGAGAGAGAGAGAGAGAGAGAGAGAGAGAGAGAGAGAGGGGGGGGGGGAGAAAGGGCAACAAGGCCAGAGGGGAGTGGAAAAGAGGGTTGATGAAGGGATGGAGTCATAGAAGATTAATAGGGGTTCAAAGGAAAAGAAGGATGAAAAATGGGATGAAAAGGTAGAGGACAAACAACAATGGAATTAATGGAAGAGAGAGAAAGAGGGAGAGAGAAAAAACACTTAATTAAACCAGTACAGATTAGAACACAGCAACACAGCAGCAAGTAATTGAAATCAACACGGGTCGTATGTCTGTGTGTGTTCGTACCTGTGCCTTTGTGTGTGTGTGTGTGTGTGTGTGTGTGTGTGTGTGTGTGTGTGTGTGTGTGTGTGTGTGTGTGTGTGTGTGTGTACAATGTGTGGTAGTGCATTTTCCCCCACAATGATCTGCTGAGGGAGCGTTACACATTAGTTCTTCCGGACATAGTGTATTAGAGTAAACTAATTCATACAGACAAGTGAACACACACACAGAGAGAGAAAAAGACGAGGCAGAGTGCTACAGTAAGGAGTTAGTGGGCTTAGTGTGTGTGTGTGTGTGTGTGTGTGTGTGTGTGTGTGTGTGTGTGTGTGTGTGTGTGTGTGTGTGTGTGTGTGTGTGTGTGTGTGTGTGTGTGTGTGTGTGTGTGTGTGTGTGTGTGTGTGTGCGCGCGCGCGTCATGTGCCGCAGGGCCTGATAACACAGGTCTGGTTGTATTAAAAAGATGAGGGGGATTCAGGGCAAGGACAATCTAGGGCCCTGACAAGGAGACCCAGGAGTCACACAGGGAGAGGGGGATGGAGAGAGAGAGACAGAGGTTAAGTGAGAAAGGGGGAGAGTGATAGTCAGGTGGTATGATACCAGTAGCATGGAAGAGAGAGTGGTGGAGCATAATGCCAAAGAAAGAGGGATGTGGAGCTAGAGAGGAAGAGACAAGACAGTGATTGCGTAGAGACAGAACGGCTCTCTCTCTCTCTCTGTGTGAATTAAAGAAGAGTGCGCTCAACTGGAAAAATAGAGAACTTCTGACTCATGCAACAGCACTACAGCAGCACTTCTAAAAGCTGACACACACACACACACACACATAAAATTGCTTTCCCTGTTTCTACTCCAACACTTACTTCTGACACTTTGTATAACAGCTCTGTGACTAGTGAAGTAGACTCCTGCATGAATTGAAGACAAAACAACATCCTCTCACACACACAAACAGACCTTTGAAGCTGTAACCGCTGCATGTGTTAAAGCCAGAACAACATGTTCCATCCTGTAGTCCGCCTGTGGGCCAGACTGAGGCAGCATACTGAATGGAACCCTGTCCCCTGTATAGTGCACTGTTTTTGACCATGGTCCTATGGGCCCTGTTGTAAAGTAGTGCACTACAGAGAACAGGCTGCCATTTGAGATGCAGACTGGTAAATATGTTGAGCCTTCAGCACTATCAGGACAATGAACGATAGAACTGACTCAGACTGGTAAATATGTTAAGCCTTCAGCACTATCAGGACAATGAACGATAGAACTGACTCAGACTGGTAAATATGTTGAGCCTTCAGCACTATCAGGACAATGAACGATAGAACTGACTCAGACTGGTAAATATGTTGAGCCTTCAGCACTATCAGGACAATGAACGATAGAACTGACTCAGACTGGTAAATATGTTGAGCCTTCAGCACTATCAGGACAATGAACGATAGAACTGACTCAGACTGGTAAATATGTTGAGCCTTCAGCACTATCAGGACAATGAACGATAGAACTGACTCAGACTGGTAAATATGTTGAGCCTTCAGCACTATCAGGACAATGAACGATAGAACTGACTCATTAAAGAGAGAGAGAGTTTGTTTTGAGTTTGAGTTTGAGAGAAAGAGCGAGGGAGAGAGAGAGGGTCTGTCTGTCTGTCTGTCTGTCTGTCTGTCTGCCTGCCTGTCTGTCTGCCTGCCTGCCTGTCTGTCTGTCTGTCTGTCCTGCCTGCCTGTCCTGTCTGTCTGTCTGTCTGTGTCTGCACATACAAGTACGCATGCGAGAACTCGTCCTTCCTTGTCGCATTAGTGTGTGTGTGCGCATGCGTGTGCACGTGTGTCTTTCACAGCATCATCAGTGTATTACGTATTCATAGCACAATGCCCCCAAAACGGCCATTATTTATTTACAACAACAATACTCTTCATTATTCAGGCTGGCCCAGGCCAAACACCAGGTAGGTGGCCTCAGGGCCCAGGAAGGAGAGCATCTTTAAGTAGGACGATACCAGTAGTGTCTGATTCATACCAGTAGTGTCTGATTCATACCAGTAGGGTCTGATTCATACCAGTAGGGTCTGATTCATTCCAGTAGGGTCTGATTCATTCCAGTAGGGTCTGATTCATACCAGTAGAGTCTGATTCATACCAGTAGAGTCTGATTCATACCAGTAGAGTCTGATTCATACCAGTAGTGTCTGATTCATACCAGTAGAGTCTGATTCATACCAGTAGAGTCTGATTCATACCAGTAGAGTCTGATTCATACCAGTAGAGTCTGATTCATACCAGTAGAGTCTGATTCATACCAGTAGTGTCTGATTCATACCAGTAGAGTCTGATTCATACCAGTAGAGTCTGATTCATACCAGTAGAGTCTGATTCATACCAGTACAATCTGATTCATACAAGTAGAGTCTGATTCATACCAGTAGAGTCTGATTCATACCAGTAGAGTCTGATTCATACCAGTAGAGTCTGATTCATACCAGTAGTAGTCTGATTCATACCAGTAGAGTCTGATTCATACCAGTAGAGTTTGTGATGTGTTGACACAAGGAGTTTGTGTTGTTGCCTGATTCATATGAGTGTCTGACAGGTGTCTGACGAGTGTCTGTAGGTGTCTGATGAGTGTCTGATAGATATCTGATGAGGATTTGAGTATCTGATGAGGATTTGAGTGTCTGATGAGTGTCTGATTGTGGTTTTCTGTGCAGTTTATCGGTTAAGAAATATGTCCCTCATCAAAACAGGGTCGACAGCCTCTGGGCTCAGGAAGGAAGCCACTGAAGAGAGCATCGTTAGTAAAAGTCACTACTTTAATTAAGTTGGTGTCTGGCTCTATGTTGACTGTTTCATGAGGGTGTCTGATGAGTAGTAGCTCATTACTGTCTAATTACAGCTGACCTGAGGTGAGTAGTTCAAAAGCATTTAGGCTTAGAAACCCTCCTGTAGGTTTGCCCTCCAACCCTGTTCCTGGAGAGATAACCTACAGGACGGTTTCACTTCAACCCTGTTCCTGGAGAGATAACCTACAGGAGGGTTTCACTTCAACCCTGTTCCTAGAGAGATAACCTACAGGACGGTTTCACTTCAACCCTGTTCCTGGAGAGATAACCTACAGGACGGTTTCACTTCAACCCTGTTCCTGGAGAGATAACCTACAGGAGGGTTTCACTTCAACCGTGTTACTGGAGAGATAACCTACAGGAGGGTATCTCTCCAGGAACAGGGTCTGAGCCCTGTTTTAGGCTGACCAACACATGAGCTCAGGACTGAAGGAGGATGCTGGTGACTGAGGAGAGTCATCTTTAAACATCTCTGCTTTAACTAGGTTTGGTCTGTGTTGACTAATTTGAGTGTTTGATTTATTTTGCAGTAGAACTATAGGGATGTGAATCAGGAGTTTCTCAAAGGGCTCTGTGTGACTCAACAACGATCAGTTATATCAATTGGCCAGAGACTTCATACTAATTCAGAGATCATTTTTCAACTCGTTTTGATGAGTTTATTATTGAGTTTATTTTCATTATGATGAGTTTCCATTTCAGTCGTGTGAGTCAGTCAGTGTATGTTGTTCAGCCAACCCATCTAGCCCTGTGTGTGTGGGCCATGAGGTGAGTCTGCCACTGTCTGAGAGGAGAGCTATCTACTCCTCACATATTACTGCACATCCATCCACTACTCAACACACTGCTGGTAGAGTGCATCACTGCTCTGCTCTCTCTCTCTCTCTCTCTCTCTCTCTCTCTCTCTCTCTCTCTCTCTCTCTCTCTCTCTCTCTCTCTCTCTCTCTCTCTCTCTCTCTCTCTCTCTCTCTCTCTCTCTCTCTCTCTCTCTCTCTCTCTCTCTCTCTCTCTCTCTCTCTCTCTCTCTCTCTCTCTCTCTCTGTGTCTCTCAGAGTTGACATTCACTTTGGTTTCTCCCTACATCACCCTGATTGTACGCCCCAAATGGCACCCTATTCCCTATATAGTGCACTACTTCTGACCAGGGCCACATATAGTGAATTGGGTGCTATTTGGGACACACCCTGACACTCTGACTCACTTTTTCGCTCTCTCTCGACAGATGCTGTATCTTAATTTGATCATCCTGTTGTTGCAGGAAATGCAAACTTGTAGTGTATAAAAAGGCTTCTAAAGTTTGTAATTCCCACTTTAATATTTCAGAATTGATTTGCCCTAACAAAAAAATGATCAAACCCTACAAAAAATGTCCATTAATTATCTATCACATTTCCTGTTAGTGCAGGATTCTTTTCCTGCTGTACGAAACTGGCTCAAATTAAGAGCTTACATCTGTATTTCTATCTTGCTTTTTGTATCATCTCTCTCTCTCGCTCTCCCCCTCTATTTCTATTATGTTCTCTGTATCTGTCTCTCTATGTGTCTATAATTTATCTTTCTCATGCCTACAAATACATTCCATCTCTGCTCTCTCTTTCTTTCAAATCCTCTCCAAACACATACTATCTCACTCTCAAACCCCCGTCTCTCTCTCACTCTTCCCGTCTACACACTGCCTGCTACTCACACACACACACACACACACACACTCCGTCTCTCTTTCTCTTTCTCTCACTCTTCCCCTTTTCCTCTCCACACAAATAATGTCTCCCTCCCCTCCTGTAGGTTTTCACTCCAACCCTGTTCCTGGAGAGCTACCTCTCTGTCTTCCATTCTCTCCCTCTTCCTCTCTCTCCAACCATGTTCCTCTGTCTGCCATTCTCTCCCTCTTCCTCTCTCTCCAACCCTGTTCCTCTGTCTTCCATTCTCTCCCTCTTCCTCTCTCTCCAACCCTGTTCCTGGAGAGTTGCCTCTCTGTCTTCCATTCTCTCCCTCTTCCTCTCTCTCTCCAACCCTGTTCCTCTGTCTTCCATTCTCTCCCTCTTCCTCTCTCTCCAACCCTGTTCCTGGAGAGATACCTCTCTGTCTTCCATTCTCTCCCTCTTCCTCTCTCTCCAACCCTGTTCCTGGAGAGCTACCTCTCTGTCTTCCATTCTCTCCCTCTTCCTCTCTCTCCAACCCTGTTCCTCTGTCTTCCATTCTCTCCCTCTTCCTCTCTCTCCAACCCTGTTCCCCTGTCTTCCATTCTCTCCCTCTTCCTCTCTCTCCAACCCCACCCTTCTATCAGCATGAGAAAAAGACAGAAGATAAAGAAGAGGAAGACAAGAGACCAGAGAAATCTGCAGTCCATCAACCACACTAATGATGATTAACTCAATAGTTTATCTTTTTTAATCGTTCTCTCCATCCCATTCCCTAACTCCTCCTCCATGTTTCCCCTCTCTCCATCCCATTCCCTAACTCCTCCTCCAGGTTTCCCCCTCTGTCTCCCATTCCCTAACTCCTCCTCCATGTTTCCCCTCTCTCCAATTCCCTGTTCTCCTCCAGAGTTTCCTCTCTGTCCATCCCATTCTAACTCCTCCTCCAGGTTTCCTCTCTCTCCAACCCTGTTCCCCTCTCTTCCATTCTCTCCTCCTCCATGGTTTCCCTCTCTCCAACCCCACCCTTCTATCAGCATCCAGAAAAAGACAGAAGATTCCCCTCTCTCCAGACAATTCCCAACTCCTCTGCAGTCCATCAACCACACTAATGATGATTAACTCAATAGTTTATCTTTTTTAATCGTTCTCTCCATCCCATTCCCTAACTCCTCCTCCATGTTTCCCCTCTCTCCATCCCATTCCCTAACTCCTCCTCCAGGTTTCCCCCTCTCTCCATCCCATTCCCTAACTCCTCCTCCAGGTTTCCCCCTCTCTCCATCCCATTCCCTAACTCCTCCTCCATGTTTTCCCCCTCTCCATCCCATTCCCTAACTCCTCCTCCATGTTTCCCCCTCTCTCCATCCCATTCCCTAACTCCTCCTCCATGTTTTCCCCCTCTCCATCCCATTCCCTAACTCCTCCTCCATGTTTTCCCCTCTCTCCATCCCATTCCCTAACTCCTCCTCCATGTTTTCCCTCTCTCCATCCCATTCCCTAACTCCTCCTCCATGTTTTCCCCATCTCTCCATCCCATTCCCTAACTCCTCCTCCATGTTTTCCCTCTCTCCATCCCATTCCCTAACTCCTCCTCCATGTTTTCCCCCTCTCTCCATCCCATTCCCTAACTCCTCCTCCATGTTTTCCCCCTCTCCATCCCATTCCCTAACTCCTCCTCCAGGTTTCCCCCTCTCTCCATCCCATTCCCTAACTCCTCCTCCATGTTTTCCCTCTCTCCATCCCATTCCCTAACTCCTCCTCCAGGTTTCCCCCTCTCTCCATCCCATTCCCTAACTCCTCCTCCATGTTTCCCCCTCTCTCCATCCCATTCCCTAACTTCTCCTCCATGTTTTCCCCCTCTCCATCCCATTCCCTAACTTCTCCTCCATGTTTCCCCTCTCTCCATCCCTCTCTTTTATTTGTCAGACTTACAGTAAAATGTATGCCTCATCTAAAATGGGGGTCAGGAGAGGAGAGTCACTCCCTAAATAATACAAATCTGTCTGGTAAGTGTGTGTGCCTGTGTGTAAGTGAATGGTAGTGTTTGATTGCATGCTTGTGTGTGTGTGTGTGTGTGTGTGTGTGTGTGTGTGTGTGTGTGTGTGTGTGTGTGTGTGTGTGTGTGTGTGTGACTAACCTTGTGCATTTACTTTTTCGGAGTGTAGGTTAAAATGCCCAGGGTGCGACCCAAATGGCACCCTATTCCCCGTAGAGCTCCGGTAAAAGTAGTACACTATATTAGGTCTAGGACTGCTTTCCTTGCACAATGGAGCACAGCACAGTGTGAGTGTGTCAGCAATATATGTGCGAGAGCCTAAGCTATGATTCTTTATTGATGCTACTTGTTAAAGCCACTTCAGTGTAGATGAAGGAGAGGAGACGGGTTAAAGAAGGATGTTAGAGCCTTGAGACCTGGTTTGTGTGTGTGTGTGTGTGTGTGTGTGTGTGTGTGTGTGTGTGTGTGTGTGTGTGTGTGTGTGTGTGTGTGTGTGTGTGTGTGTGTGTACCATTCAGAGGGTGAAGTGCCTTTGAACGGGGTATGCTGGCAGGTGTCAGACACACTGGTTTGTGTCAAGAACTGCAACGTTGCTGAGTATTTCACGCTCAACAGTTTTCCGTGTCTATTTCTCGCTCTCTACCCCCCCATCGATTTCTCTCTCTATTTTTCCTACCTCCCCCCCTATCTATTTTTCCTACTCTACCTCCCCCTATCAATTTTTCTACCTCCCCCTATCAATATCTATTTCTCTCTCTACCTCCCCCTATCTATTTCTCTCTCTCTACCTCCCCCCATCTATTTCTCTCTCTACCTCCCCCCTATCTATTTCTCTCTCTCTACCTCCCCCCCATCTATTTCTCTCTCTACCTCCCCCTATCTATTTCTCTCTCTCTCTCTCTACTATTTCTCTCTCTACCTCCCCCCTATCTCTCTCTCCTATCTATATCTCTCTAACTCCCCCTATCTATTTCTCTCTCTACCTCCCCCCATCTATTTCTCTCTCTACCTCCCCCTACCTCCCCCCATCTATTTCTCTCTCTACCTCCCCCTATCTATTTCTCTCTCTACCTCCCCCCTATTTATTTCTCTCTCCACCTCCCCCTATCTATTTCTCTCTCTCTACCTCCCCCCTATTTATTTCTCTCTCCACCTCCCCCCTATCTATTTCTCTCTCCTCCTCCCCCTATTTATTTCTCTCTCCACCTCCCCCCTATTCATTTCTCTCTCTACCTCCCCCCTATCTATTTCTCTCTCTACCTCCCCCCTATCTATTTCTCTCTCTACCTCCCCCCTATCTATTTCTCTATCTACCTCCCCCCTATTTATTTCTCTCTCCACCTCCCCCCTATCTATTTCTCTCTCTACCTCCCCCCTATGTATTTCTCTCTCCACCTCCCCCTATCTATTTCTCTCTCTTCCTCCCCCCTATTTATTTCTCTCTCCACCTCCCCCCTATCTATTTCTCTCTCTCTACCTCCCCCCTATCTATTTCTCTCTCTCTACTCTACCTCCCCCCTATCTATTTCTCTCTCCACCTCCCCCCTATCTTTTTCTCTCTCCACCTCCCCCCTATCTATTTTGCTCTGTCTGTCCATTTCTATCTTGCTCTCTGTATCCTCTTCACTCTACCTGGCTCTTTGTATATATTCTCTCTCCCACGCTCTCTATTTCTATCTTGTTCTCTGGATCTGTCTCGCTGTCTCTCTCTCTCTCTCTCTCTCTTTCTCTCTCGGTGTGTGTTTCTGTGTGTCTCTCTCTCTCTCTCTGTGTGTCTTGTGTCTCTAGGTATCTGTCTGTCTGTCTGTCTGTCTCTCTCTCTCTCTGTGTCTCTCTGTGTGTCTCTGTGTGTCTCTCTCTGTATCGGTCTCTCTGTGTGTCTTGTGTCTCTCTCTTTGTCTGTCTGTGTCTCTCTGTGTATCTGTCTGTGTGTCTCTCGGTATCTGTCTGTGTGTCTCTCGGTATCTGTCTGTGTGTCTCTCGGTATCTGTCTGTCTGTCTCTCTGTATCTGTCTCTCTATGTGTCTATAATTTATCTTTCTCATGCCTACAAATACATTCTATCTCTACCCTCTCTCTTTCAAATCCTCTCCAAACACTCTCTCACTCTCAAACCCGCTCCGTCTCTCTCTCACTCTTCCCCTCTACACACTATGCCTGCTACACACACACACACACACACACACACACACACACACACACACACACACACACACACACACACACACACACACACACACACACACACACACACACACACACACACACAGTTCCTCTCTCACTCTCAAACCCGCTCAGTCTCTCTCTCTCACTCTTCCCCTCTACACACTATGCCTGCTACACACACACACACAGTTCCTCTCTCACTCTCAAACCCACTCCGTCTCTCTCTCACTCTTCCCCTCTACACACTATGCCTGCTACACACACACACACACACACACAGTTCCTCTCACACTCTCAAACCTGCTCCGTCTCTCTCTCTCACTCTTCCCCTCTACACACTATGCCTGCTACACACACACACACACACACACACAGTTCCTCTCACACTCTCAAACCCTCTCCCTTTCTCTTTTCCCGTCTACACACTGCCTCCACACAAATAATCTCTCTCCCCAGTCACTATTCCATTCTCTCCCTCTTCCTCTCTCTCCAACCCTGTTCCTCTGTCTTCCATTCTCTCCCTCTTCCTGTTCTCTCTCCAACCCTGTTCCTCTGTCTTCCATTCTCTCCCTCTTCCTCTCTCTCCAACCCTGTTCCTCTGTCTTCCATTCTCTCCCTCTTCCTCTCTCTCCAACCCTGTTCCTGGAGAGCTACCTCTGTCTTCCATTCTCTCCCTCTTCCTCTCTCTCCAACCCCACCCTTCTATCAGCATGAGAAAAAGACAGAAGATAAAGAAGAGGAAGACAAGAGACCAGAGAAATCTGCAGTCCATCAACCACACTAATGATGATTAACTTAATCGCTTCTCTCTTCTTTTTTGAAACTCTTCCTTCAGGTTTCCCCCTCTCTCCATCCCTCTCTTTTTAAGTCAGACTTACAGTAAAATGTATTTCTCATCTAAAATGGGGGGCAGGAGAGGAGAGGAGAGTTGAGTCACTCCCTGAATAATACAAACCTGTCTGGTAAGTGTGTGTGTGAGTGTGAGTGTGAGTGTGTGTGTGTGTGTGTGTGTGTGTGTGTGAGTGAGTGTGTGTGTGTGTGTGTGTGTGTGTGTGTGTCTCTGAATAATACAACTCCTGCTTAGCCAAGCTCTCTGACTGGCAATGGCCTTCACACCTTGGGGAAAAAGAGAGAAGCTATTCCTCTCCCTCCATCCCTCTTCCTTGGCAGCAGGCCAACAGCTATGGGACATTGACTCAGGTAAACTGCCCGTACGTCAACCCCAACGTTATGAGGTTCCACATGAATGATGTCATAAATAGGATGTCTATCTTTCTATATGATCCATCTTTCTAAACGTATGACCCCCTAAGGCTTCCTGATTGTGTGTGTGTGTGTGTGTGTGTGTGTGTGTGTGTGTGTGTGTGTGTGTGTGTGTGTGTGTGTGTGTGTGTGTGTGTGTGTGTGTGTACTAACTATGACATCTTTTGTCTGTTGTTAAATTTGTGATTGGGTTTAGTCTTTTGTGTTTTTCATCTTGTTACAGTTTTTATTTTTATTCATTGAGGACTCTCCGGTCCAGTCGCACATTTTTTGATTTCTGTTTATTGTCGTTTCTCTCTGATGGGTATGGACATGCACACCCACACGCTCGGACACACACGCACTGTTTGTTGTTTGTCTCTGATGGGTATGGACATGCACACCCACATGCTCGGACACACACACACTGTTTGTTGTTTGTCTCTGATGCGTATGGACGTTGACGGGTGCCACTGGTTTGTCTCATGCCAATAAGAGGCAATAAGCAGCATAAATTGAATTGACAGACTAAAGGGAAGGGATGGAGAGATTAGGGAGGAAGGGAGGGAAGGGTGGATGGATGGAGGGAGGGAGGAGTAGATTGAGACAGAGTTCTCCAGGGAGGAGTAGATTGAGACAGAGTTCTCCAGGGAGGAGTAGACTGAGACAGAGTTCTCCAGGGAGGAGTAGATTGAGACAGAGTTCTCCAGGGAGGAGTAGATTGAGACAGAGTTCTCCAGGGAGGAGTAGATTGAGACAGAGTTCTCCAGGGAGGAGTAGATTGAGACAGAGTTCTCCAGGGAGGAGTAGATTGAGACAGAGTTCTCCAGGGAGGAGTAGATTGAGACCGAGTTATCCAGGGAGGAGTAGATTGAGACAGAGTTCTACAGGGAGGAGTAGATTGAGACAGAGTTCTCCAGGGAGGAGTAGACTGAGACAGAGTTCTCCAGGGAGGAGTAGATTGAGACCGAGTTCTCCAGGGAGGAGTAGATTGAGACAGAGTTCTCCAGGGAGGAGTAGACTGAGACAGAGTTCTTCAGGGAGGAGTAGATTGAGACAGAGTTCTCCAGGGAGGAGTAGATTGAGACCGAGTTCTCCAGGGAGGAGTAGACTGAGACAGAGTTCTCCAGGGAGGAGTAGATTGAGACAGAGTTCTCCAGGGAGGAGTAGATTGAGACCGAGTTCTCCAGGGAGGAGTAGATTGAGACAGAGTTCTCCAGGGAGGAGTAGACTGAGACAGAGTTCTCCAGGGAGGAGTAGATTGAGACCGAGTTCTCCAGGGAGGAGTAGATTGAGACAGAGTTCTCCAGGGAGGAGTAGACTGAGACAAAGTTCTCCAGGGAGGAGTAGATTGAGACAGTTCTCCAGGGAGGAGTAGATTGAGACAGAGTTCTCCAGGGAGGAGTAGATTGAGACAGAGTTCTCCAGGGAGGAGTAGATTGAGACAGAGTTCTCCAGGGAGGAGTATCTTCTTTTCCAGCGTACTTTATGTTAAACATGGCCTTATTTCAATGAGTACGTTTACATGCACACTAATAATTTGATATTAAACTGATTATGGCAGTAGGCTGAGTATGGCATTAGTCATGTAAACACCTTACTCTGTTTATCTTAATCGGCGTAAAGGTGATAATCAAAGTAGGCATACACTGATTAAAACATCTGGTTTTCTGAGCAATCTTTTGAATGATTAGGACGTGAAGAGCTTAATCGGCGTTCCAGCGGTGCATTTGATCGGCGCATGTGCCAGTACCAGCCGAGAGCCTCCCTCATTACAGCGAATGAAGTGAGTTCGGAACAACAATGTCTTAGAAGTAGTTTTCACATAAAACTTTATATGTCCAAACTCAGAATCAAATATGCTTCCCAAAAAATAACATGTTTGCTATAGCAGAATGTGTGTTTTGGTTAGCGATTTTCTGCATTTATCGGTGCCATCAGGTAACCTGATTTCAGATGTCAAACAGGATTATTAGGGGAATTGTTCTTCTTGCAAAGCATGTCAACGTTTTAATCAAACTATTATATTCATCTGACTTTCCGCAATAATCGCATTACCGTGTGCATGTAACCCTATTCAATGTTTAGAGGCTGATGAGCCCCAAGATGGTTCAACTCGACATTTCCTTCACAACGCTAAGTTTGAAAATCATTTGGAGATAGTCAACATGATAACTTTTCAGCTAGCTAAGACATGGTAAACCATGAGGGTGACACACTTCAAAGTTACCAGAGAAAAGACGTTGACTTATCTGAGGACAATGACCTTGAGCCTTCTTGGAAGGCCACTGCAACTCCATGGCAGCACACAAGGGGGCAGAAGCTGCCTAGCCCTCAGAGGACTGTCCCAGTAGGTGCTGCGGTGTTGTGAGTGACATCACCCTGAGCCAGTCATGCACAGCCAGAGAAGATGAACGACGCCAGTGAGGATGAAACAGCCGCCTTCCTCAAAGAAAATTCACCAAAACAATAATACGACAAGGAAGAGTATTTATTGCTTTATTTACTCAAGCAACGATATTTCGTCATGCAATGCTCCTGAAGTAACGTAGCTAGCTAACTCTTTTCTTGCTTATTGTGTAGTGGAGGATAAAAACACCCGAATGCCTATGGATGTGTAGCTACTGAACCGATCTGTGTACGGACCATAAAACGTCTGGTATAGACATTAGTTCATAACAGTGATTTACATTTTTAAATTGCTTCCACTGGTTAATCATTCATTTTGTATTTTATACCGGATCCCTTTCCCTATTGGCTGCTGTACACTAGCTGTCAGTCACGTCTACTCCCCTGCTTTACTAACCACCGGTCCTGGCAACCCATCATGAGGCACACCTGGACTCCATCACTACCCTGATGACTTCCCCTTTATCTAGCACCTAGCATCACTACCCTGATGACTTCCCCTTTATCTAGCACCTAGCATCACTACCCTGATGACTTCCCCTTTATCTAGCACCTAGCATCACTACCCTGATGACTTCCCCTTTATCTAGCACCTAGCATCACTACCCTGATGACTTCCCCTTTATCTAGCACCTAGCATCACTACCCTGATGACTTCCCCTTTATCTAGCACCTAGCATCACTACCCTGATGACTTCCACTTTATCTAGCACCTAGCATCACTCTTCAGGCAGTATTGGTTCAGTTTTCTTGTCCAGACGCTTCTCTTGTTTTCTAACGCTCCGTGTTCGTTATTATTGAACTCACCATCTGCAACGGCTCCCTGCCTCAAGAAATGATGATGATTACACCATCTTCCAGACGGTCGAGGAACAGGGTCATCTACTCCACCAACACCACGACCAGCTGGCTCTACTGGGTACGACCATGAAGGAGGTCCTCCACGTCCCCCACCACCAGCGAGGTTCTCCATAACTCTGACGTAGGGCCTCCTACCACAGGTCGTCACAGTGAGCCAGTCTCCCAGCCTACCTAGCCGTCCGCCCAGGTCAGCGATGCCCGACTTTCCCTTTCCCGAAATGTTGTGGCTTCCTGTTCCAGTGCTCCCTCTATTTTGCGTATCAGATGGGAGACCCCATCACGAGAGGTCCAAGGTTGCCACGGTCATTTCACTGCTGGCCGGACGGGCGTTGGAGTGGGCGACGGCCGTCTGGAAGAGAGGAGAGGATGAATTGGGTTCTTATGAGAGGTTCATGGCTCTGTTCAGGACGTTCTTCGACCATCCTCCAGTGGGCAGAGAGGGAGGAGAGCGACTTTCAACTCCAGCAGGGTACCCAGACTGCTGCAGAGTACGCCCTCACCTTTCGGACTGTTGGCATGTCAAGATGACAACCTATCCTTGGACGCTTCGTCTTGATATGCAGACTGATGGCCAACATTCTTCAGGAGCGCCGGAGTCCACCTCGCCACGTTCGCCTCCCTACAGTGTCTGTCCTGAGGCAGAGCCTGAACCAATGGAAGTGGGGGCTACGCACCTCTCTGCGGCAGTGCGGCTCTGTCCCTATTGCGGCAAGGAGGGACACCAGCTTCAGCGGTGCCAGGTGCGTCCTAACCCAAGGTCCACTAGAGCAGAGGGGTGGTCCCGTGACCTTCCATCTCCCAGGTTAGGCCTGAGTACTCCATCATCACTTTCCACCAAACCCTTTCTCTAGTCAATTTCACTGGCTGGCTGTCCATCATCTGCCGCTGGGAACTTCATTTACCCGGTCTTCCTCCCATAACATAACTTAATACCTGCTCTCCTCTTCTTTTGCTGTCCAAGTTCTGAAAATGCGACCATCGGGATCTGGCACAATTACTCACGTCACAGGACCACTCACCCTCACCGTGGGACCCAAGCACCAGGAAAGCCTTCCCTTCCTCATCATCACTGCACCTGTCCACAAAGTCCTCCTCGGCCTCCCGTGGCTCCAACTCCATAACCCCACCATCTCCTGGTCAAAGATGAGAATCTGCGCCTGGCAACCAAGATGCCGGAGGACCTGCTATCCCACACACTGTGGTTCCATGTTGTTGGAGGATCCTGTGAGTGTCCTCCAGCCCATCAAGCGGTCGTCCCATATTGTTGGCCCTGTGTTTTTGGGACATAGATGTGGACATCCACCAGGCTGTGGAGAGGGAACCCGCTCCTTCCACTTGCCCTCCAGAGTGCATCTACATCCCCACAGGGGTGAGAGATTGTCTGTTTAACTGGGCACACACATCCCTCGCTGCTGGACACCAAGATATCACCTGCACCATCCAATCCCGCTCCGATAAATACTGGTGGCCCACCATGGGCAGGACTTCGCCTACTATGTCAACATGTTCGGTATGTACTCAATCCAAATCTCCCCAGCAGGCTCCTTTCAGGTAAACTACTTCCCCTTCCCGTACCTCAGCAGCCTTGGTCACATATGTCCATAGACTTTGTAACGAATCTCCCCCTTTCTGATGGTTTTACCACTGTTCTGGCTGTTGTTGACATATTCTCTAAATCTTACCGCTGTATCCATCTCTCTGGTCTCCCTACCACTCTACAGGTCACTGAGGCATTATTCCAGTAGGTCTTCCGGCACTATGGCCTTCCAGAGGATATAGTCCCCAATTCATGTTGCGGGTCTGGAAAACCATTATGGAGTAGCTGGTGGCCATAGTCAGCCTCACATCCGGGTACCGGCCTAACGGGCAGGAGGAGAGGACCAAACAGGAACTGGGGAGGTTCCTAAGGAGTCAATGCCAGGACTGGCAGGGGGAGTGGGCCCGGTTCCTCCACTGGGCTGACTCCCAATGCGTCCTGGGATATCAGCCGGCCCTGGCTCCGTGGACTCCGAGCCAGACCGAGGCCCCTGCAGTTAACAAGTGGTTCCGGCATGCAGAGGAGGTGTGGAACAGTGCCCACCTGAGGCTCCAGCGCGCCGCCCACCGTCAGTAGGATCAGGCGGACCACCACTGCAGTGAGGCTCCCTTGTTCCATCTTGGTGATCGCATCTGTTTCTCCACCAGGAACCTCCCTCTCCAGCTGCCCTGCCGGAAGCTGAGCCCCCGGTTTGTGGGGCCCTTCAAGGTCCTCCGGAGGATCAATGAGGTAACATATAGATTACAGCTCAACACTAATTACCGTATCTCACACTCTATTCATGTTTCCCTCCTCAGGCCGGCCCTGCCTATTCCGTCAGATCCCTCCTGGATTCCAGACAACTTATGGGTCAGCTCCAGTACCTGGTGGACTGGGAGGGGTACAGTCCAGAGGAGCGGTGTTGGGTTCCGGTGGATGACATTCTAGATCCCAACATCATCCGAGATCTCTACCGTCGCCGACCGGCCCGCTCCTTGCTCTCAGGGCCGTCCACCTGGCCGGCATCGTCCTACGGCTGGAGCCGCACGTCAGGAAGGGGTTACTGTCACATCTACTCCCACTCCGGAGCTCGACAGCACCGATTTACTAACCAGCGGTCCTGGCAACCCATCATAACGCACACCTGGCAACCCTCATTATGCACACCTGGAAACCCTTATTACGCACACCTGCACCCCATCATGAGGCACACCTGGACTCCATCGCTACCCTGATTACTTCCCCATTATATAGCACTCCCTAGCATCACTCTTCGGGCAGTATTGATTCAGTTTTCATGTCCAGGCACATCTCTTGTTTTGTAACTCTCCATGGTCGTTATTACCAAACTCACAATCTGCACCTGCTTCCTGACTCCCTGCGTCTATGTTACACTATCACACCACTCTCTAACACACTACTCAACCACAACATATCTACAATACAACACATTATTACACTCCACCACAACATATCTACATTATTGCACACTACTCAACCACAACATATCTACAAAACAACACACTACTCTACCACCACATATCTTCATTATTACAGACTACTCTACCACAACATATCTACATTATTAGACTAATCTACCACAACATATCTACAATACAACACATTATTACCCACTACTCTACCACAACATATCTACAATACATTATTACACACTACCACAACATATCTACATTATTACACACTACTCTACCACAACATATCTACATTATTACACACTATTCTACCACAATACAACACATTATTACACACTACTCTACCACAACATATCTACAACACATTATTACACACTACTCTACCACAACATACCTACATTATTACACACTACTCTACCACAACATATCTACATTATTACACACTATTCTACCACAATACAACATATTATATTACACACTACTCTACCACAACATGTCTACAATACATTATTTATTACACACTACTCTACCACAACATATCTACAATACATTATTACAAACTACTCTACCACAACATATCTACAACACATTAATGCTAACACTGCATGTGTTTGTGAATGCTATGTGTCTCATCACAGTCCCCACTGTTCCATAAGGTGTAGTTTTATCTGTTTTTCTAATCTGATTTTACTGCTTGACTGAGTCACATGATGCGGAATACAGTTTCATGTAGTCATGGGTGTATGTCGTACAGTGCGTTTCCCATAGTCTGTTCTGGACTTGGGGACAGTGACGCGCCCTCTGGTGGCATGTCTTGTGGGGTATGTCTGAGTGTCTTAGCTG
This sequence comes from Oncorhynchus clarkii lewisi, assembly GCF_045791955.1. NCBI lineage: Eukaryota > Metazoa > Chordata > Actinopteri > Salmoniformes > Salmonidae > Oncorhynchus > Oncorhynchus clarkii. Next base: position 12,784,098 of record NC_092159.1, read on the forward strand.
TGCGCTACTCGCTTAAAACAGACAGCGTGGCGATTTCAACATGTCAATACCTCTCACAAAGACCAGCAGTGATGAAGTCAACCTCTCCTCCACCATGAATCAGGAGAGATTGACATGCATATTACCAGTGCTGGCTTTCCGTGTACATCTAAGTGCCAGCCATGCAGCTCTGTTCTGGGCCAATTGTCATTTGCAAATGTCCCTTTTTGTGGCACTGGACAGTAGTCATATGCGACAAAACTAGGACCTGCAGGACTTTTGTTGATAGTGATGTCAAGAAATCAGAGCGGTGCTTTATCGCAGACAGACCTCTCCCTGTCTTAGCTACCGTTGCATCAATGCATTTTGACCACTACTTGATTAATCCCCAAGAAATTGCAGAAAATGACTGAGTGAAGGAAATGTGACTGTCACCTGTGTAACAGAGTACTGGTGATTGCCCTTGCCACTCCAATGATTGTTGGGGGTTTTGTTTTCTCTTGCTTCTACTTACTAAACATGGAATCTTACTGGCCGGTTTGCGTGGTTTGCTTATGAGAGGCGTGTTTGAGTTAGAGTCGTCCCAGCCAACAAGCACCAAACCAGCGGTAAATTAACTGTTGCAAAGCAATGTACATGATTTTTATACTCCTATTCCAGAGCGGAATGTACAAGTGATATCAATGTGTTTGTAAACATAGCTGGAATATTATACGTGAGAAGTGGTGTTTCTTTTGAATATTTCTGGTGTACTTTGTTGAATATAATTTCAGCTAACGCTAGCTGGTTCTTCACTGTGTCTGGGGGCGTTTTGTGTATTTTGTTGAATATCTTTTCAGCTAACGCTAGCTGGTTCTTCACAGTGTCTGGGGGCGTTTGGTGTATTTTGTTGAATATAATTTCAGCTAACGCTAGCTGGTTCTTCACTGTGTCTGGGGGCGTTTGGTGTATTTTGTTGAATATAATTTCAGCTAACGCTAGCTGGTTATTCACTGTGTCTGGGGGCGTTTTGTGTATTTTGTTGAATATCTTTTCAGCTAACGCTAGCTGGTTCTTCACTGTGTCTGGGGGCGTTTGGTGTATTTTGTTGAATATAATTTCAGCTAACGCTAGCTGGTTCTTCACTGTGTCTGGGGGCGTTTGGTGTATTTTGTTGAATATCATTTCAGCTAACGCTAGCTGGTTATTCACTGTGTCTGGGGGTGTTTTGTGTATTTTGTTGAATATAATTTCAGCTAACGCTAGCTGGTTCTTCACTGTGTCTGGGGGTGTTTTGTGTATTTTGTTGAATATAATTTCAGCTAACGCTAGCTGGTTATTCACTGTGTCTGGGGGTGTTTGGTGTATTTTGTTGAATATAATTTCAGCTAACGCTAGCTGGTTATTCACTGTGTCTGGGGGTGTTTGGTGTATTTTGTTGAATATAATTTCAGCTAACGCTAGCTGGTTCTTCACTGTGTCTGGGGGCGTTTGGTGTATTTTGTTGAATATAATTTCAGCTAACGCTAGCTGGTTCTTCACTGTGTCTGGGGGTGTTTGGTGTATTTTGTTGAATATCATTTCAGCTAACGCTAGCTGGTTCTTCACTGTGTCTGGGGGTGTTTGGTGTATTTTGTTGAGTATCATTTCAGCTAACGCTAGCTGGTTCTTCACTGTGTCTGGGGGTGTTTGGTGTATTTTGTACAGTGAACTCGTACTACAATGCATGACGTGCTATCCGTACTATTTCCCTATCAGGTACATTTGTGAAATGATTAGTATATTTTGTGCATTGTAATTTGCATCTATTCTTGTAGTGGAAAACGTGTATTATTGTTGGGTAACTGTGGTTACCACAGTCACAAGCGCCTAACCAGCTGTAATAAATCTGTGACTGGTGCTACATGCTGGAGCCCTTGTTGAGGATCGTTCACAACACAACGCAAGAACAGTCCTATTACACATGTCAAACTGCTTCAGTACGACTCCACACTGAACTACAGCCAGAGGACAGGTACATTACTACTCCACACTGAACTACAGCCAGAGGACAGGTACATTACTACTCCACACTGAACTACAGCCAGAGGACAGGTACATTACTACTCCACACTGAACTACAGCCAGAGGACAGGTACATTACTACTCCACACTGAACTACAGCCAGAGGACAGGTACATTACTACTCCACACTGAACTACAGCCAGAGGACAGGTACATTACTACTCCACACTGAACTACAGCCAGAGGACAGGCACATTACTACTCCACACTGAACTACAGCCAGAGGACAGGCACATTACTACTCCACACTGAACTACAGCCAGAGGACAGGTACATTACTACTCCACACTGAACTACAGCCAGAGGACAGGTACATTACTACTCCACACTGAACTACAGCCAGAGGACAGGCACATTACTACTCCACACTGAACTACAGCCAGAGGACAGGTACATTACTACTCCACACTGAACTACAGCCAGAGGACAGGTACATTACTACTCCACACTGAACTACAGCCAGAGGACAGGTACATTACTACTCCACACTGAACTACAGCCAGAGGACAGGTACATTACTACTCCACACTGAACTACAGCCAGAGGACAGGTACATTACTACTCCACACTGAACTACAGCCAGAGGACAGGTACATTACTACTCCACACTGAACTACAGCCAGAGGACAGGTACATTACTACTCCACACTGAACTACAGCCAGAGGACAGGCACATTACTACTCCACACTGAACTACAGCCAGAGGACAGGTACATTACTACCCCACACTGAACTACGGCCAGAGGACAGGTACATTACTACCCCACACTGAACTACGGCCAGAGGACAGGTACATTACTACACCACACTGAACTACAGCCAGAGGACAGGTACATTACTACCCCACACTGAACTACAGCCAGAGGACAGGCACATTACTACTCCACACTGAACTACAGCCAGAGGACAGGTACATTACTACTCCACACTGAACTACAGCCAGAGGACAGGTACATTACTACTCCACACTGAACTACAGCCAGAGGACAGGTACATTACTACTCCACACTGAACTACGGCCAGAGGACAGGTACATTACTACCCCACACTGAACTACGGCCAGAGGACAGGTACATTACTACTCCACACTGAACTACGGCCAGAGGACAGGTACATTACTACTCCACACTGAACTACGGCCAGAGGACAGGCACATTACTACGGCCAGAGGACAGGCACTATTACTACCCCACACTGAACTACGGAACTACAGCCAGAGGACAGGCACATTACCACACTGAACTACAGGACAGGTACATTACTACTCCACACTGAACTACAGCCAGAGGACAGGTACATTACTACACTGAACTGAACAGGTACATTACTACTAACATTACTACTCCACACTGAACTACAGAACTACAGAGGACAGGTACATTACTACTCCACACTGAACTACTCCACACTGAACCAGAGGACAGGCACATTACTACCCCACACTGAACTACGGCCAGAGGACAGGCACATTACCAGAGGACAGGTACATTACTACTCCACACTGAACTACAGAGAGGACAGGTACATTACTACTCCACACTGAACCAGAGGACAGGTACATTACTACTCCACACTGAACTACAGCCAGAGGACAGGTACATTACTACTCCACACTGAACTACAGCCAGAGGACAGGTACATTACTACTCCACACTGAACTACAGCCAGAGGACAGGTACATTACTACTCCACACTGAACTACGCAGGTACATTACTACTCCACACTGAACTACAGCCAGAGGACAGGTACATTACTACTCCATACTGAACTACAGCCAGAGGACAGGTACATTACTACTCCATACTGAACTACAGCCAGAGGACAGGTACATTACTACTCCACACTGAACTACGGCCAGAGGACAGGTACATTACTACTCCACACTGAACTACAGCCAGAGGACAGGTACATTACTACTCCACACTGAACTACGGCCAGAGGACAGGCACATTACTACTCCACACTGAACTACAGCCAGAGGACAGGCACATTACTACTCCACACTGAACTACAGCCAGAGGACAGGTACATTACTACTCCACACTGAACTACAGCCAGAGGACAGGTACATTACTACTCCACACTGAACTACAGCCAGAGGACAGGTACATTACTACTCCACACTGAACTACAGCCAGAGGACAGGTACATTACTACTCCACACTGAACTACAGCCAGAGGACAGGTACATTACTACTCCACACTGAACTACAGCCAGAGGACAGGTACATTACTACTCCACACTGAACTACGGCCAGAGGACAGGTACATTACTACTCCACACTGAACTACAGCCAGAGGACAGGTACATTACTACTCCACACTGAACTACGGCCAGAGGACAGGCACATTACTACTCCACACTGAACTACAGCCAGAGGACAGGCACATTACTACTCCACACTGAACTACGGCCAGAGGACAGGTACATTACTACTCCACACTGAACTACAGCCAGAGGACAGGTACATTACTACTCCACACTGAACTACAGCAGGCACATTAATACTCCACACTGAACTACACATACTCCCACACTGAACTACAGCCAGAGGACAGGTACATTACTACTCCACACTGAACTACAGCCAGAGGACAGGTACATTACTACTCCACACTGAACTACAGCCAGAGGACAGGTACATTACTACCCCACACTGAACTACGGCCAGAGGACAGGTACATTACTACTCCACACTGAACTACAGCCAGAGGACAGGTACATTACTACTCCACACTGAACTACAGCCAGAGGACAGGCACATTACTACTCCACACTGAACTACGGCCAGAGGACAGGCACATTACTACTCCACACTGAACTACGGCCAGAGGACAGGTACATTACTACTCCACACTGAACTACAGCCAGAGGACAGGTACATTACTACTCCACACTGAACTACAGCCAGAGGACAGGTACATTACTACTCCACACTGAACTACAGCCAGAGGACAGGTACATTACTACTCCACACTGAACTACAGCCAGAGGACAGGTACATTACTACTCCACACTGAACTACAGCCAGAGGACAGGTACATTACTACTCCACACTGAACTACAGCCAGAGGACAGGTACATTACTACTCCACACTGAACTACAGCCAGAGGACAGGTACATTACTACTCCACACTGAACTACAGCCAGAGGACAGGTACATTACTACTCCACACTGAACTACAGCCAGAGGACAGGTACATTACTACTCCACACTGAACTACAGCCAGAGGACAGGTACATTACTACTCCACACTGAACTACAGCCAGAGGACAGGTACATTACTAAGCGGGGTACACTAAGTGAGGTACACTCTAAGCGGGGTACACTAAGTGAGGTACACTCTAAGCGGGGTACACTAAGTGAGGTACACTCTAAGCGGGGTACACTAAGTGAGGTACACTCTAAGCGGGGTACACTAAGTGAGGTACACTCTAAGCGGGGTACACTAAGTGAGGTACACTCTAAGCGGGGTACACTAAGTGAGGTACACTCTAAGCGGGGTACACTAAGGGAGGTACACTCTAAGCGGGGTACACTAAGGGAGGTACACTCTAAGCGGGGTACACTAAGTGAGGTACACTCTAAGCGGGGTACACTAAGTGAGGTACACACTAAGCGGGGTACACTAAGTGAGGTACACTCTAAGCGGGGTACACTAAGTGAGGTACACTCTAAGCGGGTACACTAAGTGAGGTACACTCTAAGCGGGGTACACTAAGTGAGGTACACTCTAAGCGGGGTACACTAAGTGAGGTACACTCTAAGCGGGGTACACTAAGTGAGGTACACTCTAAGCGGGGTACACTAAGTGAGGTACACTCTAAGCGGGGTACACTAAGTGAGGTACACTCTAAGCGGGGTACACTAAGTGAGGTACACTCTAAGCGGGTACACTAAGTGAGGTACACTCTAAGCGGGGTACACTAAGTGAGGTACACTACTAAGCGGGTACACTAAGTGAGGTACACTCTAAGCAGGGTACACTAAGTGAGGTACACTCTAAGCGGGGTACACTAAGTGAGGTACACTCTAAGCGGGGTACACTAAGTGAGGTACACTCTAAGCGGGGTACACTAAGTGAGGTACACTCTAAGCGGGGTACACTAAGTGAGGTACACTCTAAGCGGGGTACACTAAGTGAGGTACACTCTAAGCGGGGTACACTAAGTGAGGTACACACTAAGCGGGGTACACTAAGTGAGGTACACTCTAAGCGGGTACACTAAGTGAGGTACACTCTAAGCGGGTACACTAAGTGAGGTACACTCTAAGCGGGTACACTAAGTGAGGTACACTCTAAGCGGGGTACACTAAGTGAGGTACACTCTAAGCGGGGTACACTAAGTGAGGTACACTCTAAGCGGGGTACACTAAGTGAGGTACACTCCAAGCGGGGTACACTAAGTGAGGTACACTCTAAGCGGGGTACACTAAGTGAGAGGACAGGTACATTACTACTCCACACTGAGGTACTAAGCGGGTACACTAAGTGAGGTACACTCTAAGCAGGGTACACTAAGTGAGGTACACTCTAAGCGGGGTACACTAAGTGAGGTACACTCTAAGCGGGGTACACTAAGTGAGGTACACTCTAAGCGGGGTACACTAAGTGAGGTACACTCTAAGCGGGGTACACTAAGTGAGGTACACTCTAAGCGGGGTACACTAAGTGAGGTACACTCTAAGCGGGGTACACTAAGTGAGGTACACACTAAGCGGGGTACACTAAGTGAGGTACACTCTAAGCGGGTACACTAAGTGAGGTACACTCTAAGCGGGTACACTAAGTGAGGTACACTCTAAGCGGGTACACTAAGTGAGGTACACTCTAAGCGGGGTACACTAAGTGAGGTACACTCTAAGCGGGGTACACTAAGTGAGGTACACTCTAAGCGGGGTACACTAAGTGAGGTACACTCTAAGCGGGGTACACTAAGTGAGGTACACTCTAAGCGGGGTACACTAAGTGAGGTACACTCTAAGCGGGTACACTAAGTGAGGTACACTCTAAGCGGGTTACACTAAGTGAGGTACACTCTAAGCGGGTACACTAAGTGAGGTACACTCTAAGCGGGGTACACTAAGTGAGGTACACTCTAAGCGGGGTACACTAAGTGAGGTACACTCTAAGCGGGGTACACTAAGTGAGGTACACTCTAAGCGGGGTACACTAAGTGAGGTACACTCTAAGCGGGGTACACTAAGTGAGGTACACTCTAAGCGGGGTACACTAAGTGAGGTACACTCTAAGCGGGGTACACTAAGTGAGGTACACTCTAAGCGGGGTACACTAAGTGAGGTACACTCTAAGCGGGGTACACTAAGTGAGGTACACTCTAAGCGGGGTACACTAAGTGAGGTACACTCTAAGCGGGGTACACTCTTAGAAAAGAGTGTTCCAAAAGCGTTCTTCGGCTGTCCCCATATAACCCTTTTTGGTTCCAGGGAGAACCCTTCTGGGTTCCATGTAGAACCCTCTGTGGAAAAGGTTATACCTGGAACCAGAAAGGGTTATACCTGGAACCAGAAAGGGTTATACCTGGAACCAGAAAGGGTTATTCAAAGGGTTCTCCTATGGGGACAGCCAAATAACCTTTTTAGGTTCTAGCTATCTCCTTTTCTAAAGTGTACTGGGATTGAGCCTAGATTGAGACAGAGTTCTCTAAGGCTGGATGGAGTGATGGTGGAGGGAGAGAGGGATGATGGAGTCAAGAGAAATGGCCCCTAAGAGGTGTCCAGAGGCTAGTCTATATAAAAGGCACTTTAATGTGTGTGAATGCAATCTCACACCTTCGAGGGGGAGAAACATAGACATGCACACACAATTGAACATGAACTATATGACACACTTGTGTACACATACTGCATACACACACAATTTGAACATACAGTATGACAGACACACACAGAGACACACACAGAGATACAGAGACACACAGAGATATAAAGACACAGAGAGAGACAAACACACACAGAGACAAACACACACACAGACAAACACATATAGACAAACACACAGAGACAAACACACATAGACAAACACACACACACAGACAAACACACATAGACAAACACACACACATAGACAAACACACAGAGACAAACACACACACATAGACAAACACACAGAGACAAACACACACACATAGACAAACACACAGAGACAAACACACACACACAGACAATCACACATAGACAAACACACACACACATAGACAAACACACAGAGACACAGACACATAGACAAAACACACACACACAGAGACAAACACACACACACACAGACAAACACACATAGACAAACACACAAACACAGACAGACAATGTATGAAGAATAATTCCCCTTTATAATAAAGCATTGCATGATCACCACTTGTACATATTGACATGGAGCAGTATAGAGGCACTTGCACAATGCACACACATGGGGAACATTAGTGTAGCTGAAAGGGGAAATGTGGCCTTTTAAAATCGCATTTCATGCAATTCTACATCATTTTTTAATACGTCACAGATGATGGAAATGACAGGGTACTTTGACACTGACAAACTGAGATCAATAAAAAGGACCTTGTCTTGAACCCATCAGTAGTCTAGGCCCAGGTGTGATGACACATATTCTACAATATGAGGAGGAAATTATAGTCCTGAAAATGCTTTCCAGTTTCACCCAATGATGCACAGTTCACTCACCCGCGATGGCCGATGCGTTCGTGCCAAAAGCTTCTCTCTCTCTCGCTTAACTTTGTAAAAGAATGGTGTTTGCTCAATAGGTCTATTTGTTAGTTGATAACCTACAGACAGATTAGTCTTCACTTTTCACCAGGGTCCATTTGCTTTCCAACCTGTGTCGACCCACGATTGCATTAGAAATACTGCGAAAGGCCTGAGACTTGCTGCGTGTTCCTGACCGTAGACATGCCTTGTGATTGGGCAACACCCATTCCACCAGCTGAATGATCAGCCTACTCCTGGTGTACCATTCACAATGATTGCATTTACTTCTCAACACATTCTACAACTTTGGCAAATTCAAATCATCAGGGGAGATACGGCACCTCCAGAGCCCTTCCCGCGGCTAGGATTCAATTAGATAAATAAATGATGAAGTGCAAATTGGAGAGATGAGAGCTGCAGGCTCCTAAAAGGGTTCCTCAGCTGTCCCCATAGGAGAACCCTTTGAAATACTATTTTCAGGTAGAACCCTTATGAGTTCCATGTAGAACCCTTTTAATGCTGGGTTGCTTTCAACAGAGGGTTCTACATGGAACCCAAATAAGTTCTACCTGGAACCAAAAAGGGTTCTCCTGTGGGGACAGCCGAAGAACCCTTTTGGAACCCTTTTTTCTAAGAGTGTATCAGAGCAGAGAGAGGTCATAGAAGATGATTGTCATCCTAGTTCTGTGACAGATACAGGCTCTCTTCTCCTTCTCACCACAGTAATGGCCACGCGTGGGTCTATATAGGCTACAGTGTGGGGCAAACCACGACCCAAACACAAATCAATTCTTAGAATATCAGTTTTCACATTACGTTGTTTAGGGGTCCGGCCAGGACAATTACAGAGGAGTCAACTTGCTTTTATGATCATGTTCACATGGTCACGAGATGAACCGGATCCTGGAAAATGGGTTCCTGAACCACACAGTCCAAAACTGAGAGGTGCCGGATCCTGTTCTGCCAGGGTGCGGTTCAAATTAAGCACTGGTCTCTCTCTCTCTCTCTCACACACACACACACACACACACACACACACACACACACACACACACACACACACACACACACACACACACACACACACACACACACACACACACACACACACACACACACACACACACACACACACACACACACACACACACACACACACACACACACACACACACACACACACACACACACCTCCACAGGAAGAGGACAGCCCAGTGGCTCTCCAAACTTGACCCTAGTGGGTGGAAGAGAAATCTAGTGGGGATAGGAGCAGTAGACTAGCCTACATTGTTCTTCATGTCCTTTTCATATGCATAAAGGATACCAATCCTATCATTATTGTGTGGGTTGTAAAGGGTTGCAATCATTTAAATGGATGGTTGAGAGGACATGATATAAATATATATAAGCAGTGTGTGTGTGTGTGATGCAGTTTCAGATAACTGCTGTTGAGTTCATTCTCAAGAGGGTCTCTCTCTCTCTCTCCCGTCTCCCTCTTCCCCTCTCTCCCTGTCTCTTTCTCTACCTCTCCCTCTCCCTCTCTACCTCTGTCTCGCTGAATAGGTTAGCAGTCTACAGTACCTCAATTCACTCCATGCCATGTTCATTATGCACTGCCAACACGCCGAGGTGGCCTTGCCCTAAAACCAATCACAAGGGGTTCTGAATCGATGTGTAGCTTTTTCTTCTTTTACCGCAATATCCTAAACAGAAGGATATTGGTTTTGCCTATTGATGTCGAAGTACAGTCAGATGTGTATTTTGTTCCAACCTATCATCTGAAACTTGTAATAGTTTCCCCAGGCTATCGTCGTTTAAACACGTTCAGATATATCGCGTGCTACTATCTTCTAGCCAAATCACAATTTTCACATTGAATACTTGTGTGGTCGAATCCATCAAAATGCTGTGTGACAGGCGATAGAATGGTGTCAAATTGACAATAGTGGACGGTTCGGTTCAATGTTGTGTCGTAGAATCACTGAAATTAACATTTTAATGTAATGTCTTCTTACCTGACAGTTGGTGGTTATCGTCGAACCAGAATGGAGAGTTTTGGAAGGGTCCTGACCTGACCTCGCCGCGTGGAGGAGGGGTCTACAGCAGGAAGAGCGCACCTGTGGGATAATAAATGCGGCTCGTAGCGCGGGTGGCGGGGTGCAGTTGTAACTGACCGTAGGACCTTGAGATGAACCGGAGGACGAGACGAGGAACAGCACCGTATCCACTACAGGGGAGGAAAACTCCATCTTCAAATTCCGTAACACATCCCGTAACGTGCCAGTCACTGACTCAAAGAGCAAACAACCGAGAAATTGTAATCAAAATGTTGGTAAAAATAAATAAATAAAAGGACGAGCATGTAATCAATGGGCACGCAGGCGGACCTCCGAAAATGGCTTTTAAGGCATATTTGGTCAAATGATCTCCCGTTCCCCTCTCTCTCTCTACTCTTTAGTCCTCCTCTCAGTCGCTTTCTGGTCCGTGCTTCAGTGTCAGACAATTGTTCGTTCCGTCACTCTCTCGTCTCGATCTCTGGCTGGAATCGTAAGCTTGAGAGAGCCTGCAGCATGTGTGTGGTGGATGACGGAAAATGCGATGTGCGTTCACTCCTCTCTTGTTCGAGAGAAATCAACGTACGTGCTCCGGCTACCTCTCGATGCGCGTACCCGCGCCGAGTAGGAGAGACATTCACACAAGGAACAGGTTGCATAGTTCATATACCTCAGTGATTGAGCCTGGGGAGAGCACATGAAGGATAGTGTGTGTGTGTGTGTGTGTGTGTGTGTGTGGACGTGTGGACGTGTTTAACCCCACAGGAATAGTAAACAAAAATGGACCAACTGGGGAGATCAAGGTCAAATGCCATTTCTAGGGGGTTTAGGGTTAAGGTTAGAATTAGTGTTAGTGTTAGAATAATTTGTTTTTTGGGTAAAGGTTAGTCTTAAGGTTAGGGTAAGGGTTAGGTTTAGGTTAGGGAAATGTGTATGTGCATGGGTACGTGTGTGTGTGTGTGTGTGTGTGTGTGTGTGTGTGTGTGTGTGTGTGTGTGTGTGTGTGTGTGTGTGTGTGTGTGTGTGTGTGTGTGTGAGAGAGAGAAGAGAGACGAGAGAGAAATAATACAAATAGCAAGCCTGAAGAGAAAGAGAATACGAAACAGGCTAATATACCAATAACAGGCTAGTATACCAATAACAGGCTAATATACCAATAACAGGCTAATATACCAATAACAGGCTAATATACCAATAACAGGCTAATATACCAATAACAGGCTACTATACCAATAACAGGCTAATATACCAATAACAGGCTAATATACCAATAACAGGCTAATATACCAATAACAGGCTAATATACCAATAACAGGCTAATATACCAATAACAGGCTAATATACCAATAACAGGCTACTATACCAATAACAGGCTAATATACCAATAACAGGCAACTATACCAATAACAGGCTACTATACCTATGGGTAATGTTTAACTATGATGGTGTATGTTGCAGTTGTTCTAGTCTAAATGTGTCCACCTTATTGCCAGTTGTTTCAATATCCCTGTGACACACAGTAGGGGCTCGCCCACATCCAACCTCTGTTGAATATCACACGATCAAAGACCTCCCGGAAACCCTTTAGTTTGGTATACATCCCAAATGGCACCCTATTCCATATGTAGTGCACTATTTTTGACCGGGCCCGTAGGGTAGTGCACTATAGAAGCAGTGCACAAAACATTAGGAACACGTTCTCTTTCCATGACAAACTAACCAAGTGAATTCAGGTGAAAGCTGTAATATGATCCCTTAATGATGTCACTTGTTAAATCCACTTCAATCAGTGTAGATGAAGGGGAGGAGACAGGTTATAGAAGGACTGTTATGCCTTGAGACAATGGAGACATGGATTGTGTATGTGTGCTATTCAGAGAGTGAATGGACAAGACAATGGTAGTAGTATAGTAGTAGGTGCCATGCGCACCGGTTTGAGTGTGTCAAGAACTGCAGCAATGCTGGGTTTTTCCCACTCAGAAGTTTCCTGTGTTTAAGGACATCCAGCAAGTTGACACAACTGTGTGAAGCATTGGAGTCAACATTGACCAGCATCCCTGTGGAACACTTTGACACCTTGTAGAGTCCATGCCCTGACGAACTGAGGCTGCTCTGAGGCCAAAATGGGGGAGGGGATTGGAACTCAATATTAGGAATGTGTTCCTAATGTTTTGTACACTGTAGAATAGTGTGCCATTTGGGACACAGTGTGCTCTCTGAAGTGTTGTGATCTGTGTTGTTTGAATCACTCCATATGAATCACTCTATATGAACCACTTTATATGAACCACTCTATATGAACCACTCTATATGAACCACTCTATATGAATCACTCTATATGAATCACTCCATATGAACCACTCTACATGAAATACGCTATATGAATCACTCTACATGAACCACTCTATATGAATCCCTCTATATGAACCACTCTACATGAATCACTCTATATGAATCACTCCATATGAACCACTCTACATGAATCACGCTATATGAATCACTCTACATGAATCATTCTACATGAATCATTCTATATGAACCCCTCTATATGACAAGTGCAAGATAAGATAAATTGGATAAACAGGGGAAGAGGGAAAGAGTGTGTGTGTTTTATGTGAGTGTGTGTGTCGTTACATCTAGTGTGTGTGTATGGCCCACATAGCTAATTTCCAGAGTGGAGGTTACATCTCTGCCCTGCTGGCAGTGAGCGGAGCGGCAGAGGGGGTGTGTGTGTGTGTCGGCAAGACGCTGAGTCAGGCTCTCCTCGTCATCAGCCCTGTCACCAATCACTCACCCTGTAAGGGCCCTCTGACACACGGACACACACGACCAGTTGTTTACAGGCCTATTTAGATGATGTGCGTAAGTGGTCCGTGTCCCACAATAGGATCCATTAGGGGGACCAAGAGAAAAGAGTGCCAGAATACGAATTTAAGACAAATATCACGATTCACCTTCATTCATTCTTCCTCTGTGGCCACATCCCTAATAGCACCCTATTCCCCTACGGGCCCTGGTCAACAGTGGTGCACTGTCTAGGGAATAGGATGCTATTTGGGACAAACCCTGTGTCAGTCTGACTCATCAGTCTCTCTTTGGAGCAAAGAGAGAGATGAGAAGAGAATGAGAGATAAAGAGAGTATTGTATGGTTTGATAAAAGAAGGTGAAGCAGAACGGTGGTATTGCATGTACCTGTTACTACACCGTAACCTTCAGTAGGACTGTAATGTATGCAAGAGAGAGAGAGAGAGAGAGAGAGAGAGAGAGAGAGAGAGAGAGAGAGAGAGAGAGAGGGAGAGGGAGAGAGAGAGCAGAAACAGTGATAGGGAGAGGGAGAGAGAGAGAGGGGATAGAGGGAGAGAGATAGAAAGAAAAAGCAGAAACAGAAAGAGGAGACAGAGGGAGAAAGAAAAGAGCTGAAACAGAGACAACGAGAGAGAAAAAGAGAAAGTGCAGAAACAGCAAGAGAGAGAACGAGAGAAAGAGAGAGAGCAGACAGAGGGAGAGAGAGCAGAAACAGCTAGAGAATGAAAGAGAAAAGAGAGAGAGGAAGAGAGAGAAAAGAGTGGAGACAGCAAGAGAAAGAGAGAGAGCAGAAACAGCTAGAGAATGAAAGAGAAAAGAGAGGAAGAGAGAGAAAAGAGTGGAGACAGCAAGAGAAAGAGTTATGTGCTAGGAGTTTTGCGTGTTTTAATCCATACTGTCTGAGATCAGTACTGAAGTGAGCCAGTTCCTTCATCAAGGATTTGTCCCCAATGGCACCCTATTCCTTACATAGTGCACTACTGGACTGGTCAAAAGTGGTGCACTATATAGGGAATAGAATGCCATTTGGGATGAAGCAAAGCAACTTTGTAAAGCAACTCCGCCCTCTAGTGGTCAATGGTAATGAACAATCATTGTTTTCCAACACATCTCCAATAGGCCTACAGCAGTAGCACAAGTGGTAATTTGGAGCATATTCAGTGTGCGGGCCTTTCTGTTCTATTCAAGATTTTACTAACCCAAAAAATACACCCACCCCACTGATCAAAAAAGGAGATAATTGCAGATGCAACAAATTCAATATCCTCTCTCTTTCTTCTGTCGGGGCAGCAGGCAGCCTAGTGGTTAGAGTGTTGGGCCAACAACCTGAGCTGACAAGGTAAAAATCTGTTGTTCTGCGCCTGAGAGAGGCAGTTAACTGTGTTAACTGTAAGCTGTGGATGTTGATTAAGGCAGCCCCCTACACCTCAGAGGTGTTGGGTTAAATGGGGAAGACTTAATGCAGTTGGACAACTGACTTTTGATACAATAAAGAAGATTGGGAAAGTCAGAGCAAAAGTTAGTTAAGGTACCTTCCAAAAACAGTCCAATTTGTGTTTTGAAAGCCCACATGGGAACAACAAGGGGCGAAAACAGCAATAAACTACCAAAGCAGAAAAACTAATTTACTCCCTTTCAAAAAGGTGCCCGTTGGCATTTCTATCCCCCCTCCAAGTCAGTGCAAAATCAGGAGAAAAATTCAGTGGAGTTTGTTGAAACCGGTTGTCTCTGGCACGTGTCCCGAACACAGAAGTGCCCACTCTGCTGGGGCTGATCCGCCTTAGGCTGGTCGGACGTGAGTTATAAGTCCACTAAATCAGCTTCAGATCCGGCTGACTCCCCACTCTGCCTTTCCCTCTGCTCTGTCATTAGCAGGCACACACACACAGTCTGGAGGCAGAGAGTGTGTGGTGGAGAGCAGTGCCTAGATAGTGATTAGACAGGGACAGACTGAGGGCTTGAGTGAGGGTTTATGTCCTGTGTGTGAGTGTGGTGGGGGGGACCTTTTAGGACTGAGGTAGCTATTCCCAGAGCTAAACTGCAGAGTGAGATTGTACACATTACTGACTGCCTAGAGAGGCACACAGTCACTTTCATAACAGTTGCTCAATGTAAGCTCTTGGGTCAGATATTGGAAGGCAGTGGTGTTTGGGCCTAAAGATCCAAGACGTTATCAGAACATGCATGTGTAACAGACCTGAATTGGTTAAACTCCTCGGCTTGGAATACCAATCCAACTTGTACCTTTTCGGTGGCACAGCTGGCTAAAGGTGTTTCATGAGGGTGTACACGGTACAGCTAAGCACAGTGACCCCCGTCACACATGTAACAGGACAAACAAAACACAGTGACTTTATAAAACCTTCCATCTTTATTTCCAACTAACAGACCTCAGCTTACAGCGAGCGGGTGAATCAGACAATTCAATAGAAAACCTGCAATATCTCCAGGAAGAGAGAGATTTTGGAGAATAACCAGGACCACCTGGTCTTCTTGTTCTTGCCTCATGTCCAGCATTGTGTTTCCTCTCAATACATCCATCTTTATCTCTCCTCCCTCTCTGTCTCCATCCATCCATCTCTCTCTCTCTCTCCCAGATGGTCAGTGGGCGAGTCAGGAGTCAGTCTCCCACTCTCAGTCTGGAACCGCCCCTCTCCTGCAAGGCCCCCCCGCCATTGGTCCTTGGTTACCACGGTGGCGACATGGGCTGGGGGTTCTGGAGGTATGACATCACCACGGCTGAGATGGACAGCCTGATCGAAAGAAGATATTGAAGAAAAAAAAGGATGAGAGAAAATAAAATTAATTAGCAATAAATATTGAAGAGATTGCTCAGCAGAAGCATCAGTGCCTTCAGGTTCAGTGGTTACAATTTGTCCTCTTTTTCACAGATCTAGGATCAGCTTACCATCCCTTAGATCTTAACCTTCAATATAAAAGAAAAACCAAACCGACCTTGGATCAGTATAGATATATATATAATAAAACTTCAGATTTTTCCATTGTGATTAGGCCTATATGGCATTTGCTGCATATAACACTTGTACAACATTTTGCTGATCCACACAGTTTGTGTTACCAGCCAGGAGGGCATAGAGACAATCTTTAATAAAAAACTAATCTAGGTGATGGACTGGGAGGCATCTACTACTGATGTCCTGACACTCTCTACTTTACCTGCAGAGCCACACACACTACTTTTCCTGGAAAAATGCCACACAGACACACACGCTCCCACAAAGTGAGTGGTATTATCTGCTGTAGTTAATTGTTATGGGTAAATGCAACACCTGGAGGTCAATGTTAAAAGCTTTTGGACATTAAAGCTGAGCCCATCGCATGTCACAATGCCAGGTAGAGCCGAGCGTTGCCAAACTAACTTCCGGTGTCTTTAGTTTTATTGCCAGGGGTGCATTCATTAGCGCAATCCGTAGCAAAACATTTTGCAACGGAAACATTTAGC
The DNA here is from genome assembly GCF_045791955.1 of Oncorhynchus clarkii lewisi. NCBI lineage: Eukaryota > Metazoa > Chordata > Actinopteri > Salmoniformes > Salmonidae > Oncorhynchus > Oncorhynchus clarkii. Next base: position 12,801,167 of record NC_092159.1, read on the forward strand.
AATGAAAAGTGATTTTTATTGGACACATTCAGGTTAGTCCCTCCTCCGTTTGGTTCCTAGGGAATACACCCCAAGCAGAATAAGAGCTGCCAAACTAACTTCCTGCTGCGTCCTGGTATTACAGTTAACACATTAACAGTGAGCCATTATGAGACAGATAATAGATAACTCTGCATTTTGGCATAATAGCAGAAACTTTTTACATATTTTCTTTCACTCGCCCTCATAGTCGCATACAGACCCTGGGTAGGTTACCTGGGTAGGTTGGAAATATGAGACTTGATAAAAGAGACAGAACGCGTACACACACAGACAGAGAGAGACACACACACACATATTTGTTCTACTCACATAAAGCTGCTCATCATCTGTTTGGTGTCTTCGGAGCTGCGTGAGTTAGCGAAGCTGATGAAGGAGCAGTACACTGCTATCCACGCACACCACTTTAACTGAAACACACAACACAGAAGGTTAAGGAACACAGAATGACCCACATACTATACTTTATAATGCGCTGTGTGTGTGTGTCAGCTTTTCTGCATGAGGCTGTAGAAGTGCTGTGGCATAGCCAGACAGTTACTAATGTATGGTGTAAGATAATGTGCCTACGTGTAACAGGTTAAGATCATACTGCAATTTCAATCCACTGCTTGAAATGTCACCATTAGCATTGCTGAATATGTGCCTTTTTCGATGGCGCAACTGGCTAGTATGTTGTCAAGCGGGCGGTCATGTGTGTTTGAGAAGCAGAGGATCACTAGTTCGAGCTCAGTAAGATGACAGGGAGAGTGAAGGAAGATACGTTGCTATGCTAGCACAGGGACACCTGTGCCCTACATAACATTTTAGGACTGATTTCAGTGGCAGCAGAGGGAAAGGTGTTGATTAAAAGAGCCATTCAATAGTTGGTAGCGTCAAGGTTACCGGTGTGCTGGACTTTTCATCAACTCCACTATCGGACGTAGTGACAATTCATCCAATCGTAGAGTAGTAGACCGTCACATTACCTAGGTGGGTGTAACGGTGAATCAGGGATAAGTGACAGAAAGTACTGGCTCCAGTTGATTTGGGGGCACACACCCTTCTAGGATAAACCACTCAGTTGAAAGGCTGGACTTGGCCCCCAGGTGGTAGACTTTAGTCCCGTAAATGGGAATACAGTGGGGTAACTTCTCCTTTGGGAGGTTACCTACCTACCTACCTACCTACCTACCTCCCTCCCTCCCTCCCTCACTCACACAATTAATGGGGGAGGGGCGAGGTCATCTGTGTGTGTGTGTGTCAGTGTGGTAAAAACATATGTCTCTGGGTCACCTTCAGCATCAGGCCACACATGCTAAAGATCATGCCGAGTAGGTTCATGTAGTCTGGAGTCGGGTCTTCCAGGGTGGGGTTTGCTTCCGTGCTGGGGGGCTTGTATCTGTAACAACAACAACCAAGATATGAATGACCCTACCACAAATAACGCAACTAGCTACCTTACTTAGCTATGTCAGTGTAACAACATCTAGTTAGTTCACAAAATGACAGGCGTTCTAGCTAGCTTGTTAGCTAGTCTATAATCGCGTTAGAATAGTGCTGAAGACGTGTGATTTAGCTAAGTAGCTATCTCGTTAGCGCGCAAACCCAACGACATTTACTCAATTGTACTCACCGGATAATTTTGTTTACCCTTTGTGGGCCTGACATGTTGTTTGCGGTCATAATGTCCTTCTTGTTGAGATATTTTTAAGGATTAATTTAGTGGCAAAACGGTGTTGAGTGGGACCCGTCAGCTAGCTCGGCGAATGAAGGGGCGGGGCCTATCAGTTCCGCCGTGCGATGAATGCATTTCAAAATAAATGCTTTAAAGGACGCGAAGGACTCTATCAATGCGGAGGGAGAATGTTCGGACTTTTATTTTGACACAAATGCTTTTACCCGGAACGAAACGATTATCACAGACAGGAAGTAAACCACACATTTGCAAAAATATGAACATTCTGGAGCATAAACTGTAGGGGGAAAAAAAGGACTTGTTCGTTTGCTGTTAGCTAACAGAAATCAATATGAGTCAGTTAATGATTGCTCTCTCATCAAACTAAAGCGAACAAGCAAGGTATTTCAGGTAGATATCTATCCAAGTTCCATGATGCTCTTTCCATAGCACTTGCTCTTTCCACTACTAACGTTAGCGTAGTTGATCCTCAAGTCAGGAGAAAAATAATAGCTATATGTTTCAACCTCTCTTTCTACAGGCAGAAGTGTGAAATGTCGTTTCCCCAGCCCAAACCTGAGGTCCCTCAGCTCCCCCAAAACCTTCTCAGGACCATAGACTGCCAACAAGGGGCTGTAAGGGCTGTGCGATTCAATGGTGAGAACTCAAACAAACACCGATACCGTGAGGTGCATTGACTGTTGCTCTACTTGGAGCTGCTTGTGTATGTCATGAGAGGCTGTATCTACATAACGCGTTTCGGGTGTTTTTCATCCTCTCATTTTCTCTCGACCCACCTCTTTCTCCCTCCCTGTCTCTTTCTCCCCCACCCTGTCTCTTTCTCCCCCACCCCCACCCCTCTCCCTCTCTTTCTCAGCTGATGGTAACTACCTGCTGTCTTGCGGCAGTGACAAGTCTCTGAAGTTGTGGAGTGTAAGTCGAGGGACACTGCTGAAGACGTACAGTGGCCATGGATACGAGGTTCTAGATGCTGATGGGTCAGTGTCTGTATTATTACACAAACCTATATCAGAAAGTAAGCTGGCCCTCTTTGAAGTCTTGTAGATCGATGCATTGCGCTCTTTTTGGTTGTAAAGCCCTCTTGCATAAACTTCTGTGGTACGTTACTTAATTGTTAACCTGCAGAGGTACGAGTTACCAGACCCGGTCTCAGGGATGGCTTACTCTGGAGATCCCTTTAATCTCCACTGAGTTAGGTACATTTTTTAATCTGATTTGAGTTTTTGTAGTCTCCAAAACGGTGTAAAACGTGATGATTTGGTGTCTCTACAGCAGGGGTCTCCAACCTTTTCTGTCACGAGACCTGCAACTCTTCCTGGGGTCCCAGGTGTTCAACAGATGTGTTTTATGTCAATATACCATTTGTAAAACTACTCTCAATATTACAATTATTCAAAGAGAAACATTGAAAATTGATGTTTTGAGTCCATGTCAGTGCTTAAATCACATCTGAAGAAAAAAATTGGTCTGAAAAAAACCCAATTAATTTAAACGTTTTAGTGAAGAGGGGAATGTGTCAGTTGAGCGATGTTTCTGCTGAGACAACTGCTGCAGCACGTCATGGCAGGGTTTGCAAAACAATTGATACAAATAATCATAATATAGTTCTGTCAGGTAAGCCTACTTTGCACTTAACATTTCATTGAGAAAGTTTTGGGGGAAAGTCTTTCTGTCTACCCACAAGACGGTTATCATCATTGCTAACTGTCCTGCAAACAGAGTGATAGACAAACGCGTGCACTAAACAGACAGCAATATTGCTGGAAATGAATTGTCAGATATTGTGCTAAGTTTGGATTTTGAAGGCAGTGGTGGCTAACCAGGGGTGGGATAATGTCACTGTGGATTTAATTTGATAGTAGCCGGGAGATTTATGTTTATGACCGTTTGCGATGGAACACATTTAAAAAATGCACGCACTTTCAGAATTGATTGGCGAGCTACTCACAGGTGGGCTGAGAGCTACTGGTAGATCTGCCTGATGGAGACCCTTGCTCTGGAGCAATACAGACAGCTGATTGAGGAACACTTTATTGAAGAATGTGTTTGGTAAAGGCCAAATTTGGGTTAAATAAAGCTGACCCTAGATCTGATTGAGTGGGAAGCACTTAACTTCACTAAGCGTTCTCTTTCAGTGTGATAGCTAGCTTATATGCAGACGCCAATGCCTGTATGTTCCCCTATATGGAGTAGGAGATATGCATTAGAAATGAGACATACTGTATAGTTGATAGATAAGAAGTAGTACATTTTTTATTCATTCAGTATTCTTGTTTAAGTTCCCCTATCCATCCATCTGCCTTCTGTGTCCATTACTCTCTGTCAGTCTTGCCTCTGCTGGTCATTCTCTATGTGATCAATCTACATGCTTGCTTGTGTAGTCTTCCTCTATCCATCTGCCTACTTTGTCCTTCACTGTCTCCCTGCTGCCTCTGGGCCCCTGGGGGAATATGATCTGAGGTAATGGTGTGTGTCTTACCATCGATTCCTTCCCTAGTTCCTATGACAACAGCCAGCTGTGTTCCTGCAGCTCGGACAAGACGGTGATCCTCTGGGACGTCGCCACGGGACAGGTCACCCGGAAACTCAGGGGTCACGCTGGGGTGAGAGAAAACAATACAACTATATTTTCCTGTGTCACAGAGAGAGAGATGGAGTTTTAGAGGGGAGGGGAGGGGGAAAGAGGCGGGTAGGAGAGGTCAGGTGGGTCAGAAAAAAATATAGAAAGAGATGTTTATGTTGAAGGAATAGAGACAGGAAAGAATACAACAACTAAACCTCTAACTGGAGCCGTTTATTAACATGGATATGGCTCTGGTCTGTCTCTCTGTTTGCAGAAAGTCAACTGTGTCCAGTTCAATGAAGAAGCTACAGTCATTTTATCTGGTGAGTTTTCTCGTTCCTCCGTCCTTCCTCAGCAAAGTGCATCTCAGTCACCTCTACAACCAGGTTTGTGGCTTCAGCATTGTCCTGCTCATCCACAACAGGACCCACCTCAAGTGTGTGTGTGTGTGTGTGTGTGTGTGTGTGTGTGTGTGTGTGTGTGTGTGTGTGTGTGTGTGTGTGTGTGTGTGTGTGTGTGTGTGTGTGTGTGTGTGTGTGTGTGTGTGTGTGTGACTGTGTGTGTGCGTGCGTGCTCGTGTCGGTCTCTAGGCTCCATAGATGGGACAGTGCGCTGCTGGGACACCAGGTCCAGAAAATTTGACCCCATCCAGATTCTGGACGAGGCTCAAGATGGTGTCAGCAGTCTGAAGGTGTCTGAACACGAGCTGCTCACTGGGTCAGTACCAAGTCTGAACCTTTCTGTTCATTTCAGTTTCATTCTTATAGAAGAGTCCTCTAAGCATCTTTTCTATCTCATGTCTATCTCCAGGTCAGTGGACGGGAGAGTGAGACGGTATGACCTGCGGATGGGCCAGCTGCATGTGGACTTCATCAACAGTCAGTATCTAGTCTATCTAGTACCAACTAGTTGTTGTACTAACTATCACTAACTTCTGTACCTAAACCACCCTGAGTCACATTGATTTGTTATGTGTTTGTCTCTGTGTTCCAGGCCCCATCACGTGTGTGTGTTTCAGTGCGGACGGCCAGTGCACTCTGACCTCCAGCCTGGACTCCACCGTGCGTCTACTGGACAAGAGCACAGGGGAGATGCTGGGAGAGTACACAGGACACAAGATGAAGGGCTACAAGCTGGACTGCTGTCTGTCCAGTAAGGATACTCACGTCCTGAGCTGCTCTGAAGACGGACACGTGTACTGCTGGGACCTGGTAGAGGTACGAGGGATGGAGGATTTGTTCATCTGATAGATAGCTCCACTACCTATCAAAATGGATTGATTTGATTGGTTGATTTTGCTTACTGGATGCGTATCTGAAACGGAATAGCACAGCAGTATCTGTAAATGTCAACAGCTGCAGATTCAAGGACTTGGTATGTGTGCCTATTGGTGTTAGATTCTTTCCCTCTTTGAACATCTCTTGTTTCTCTCTCAGGGTTCTCTGATGCTGAAGCTGCCAGTCGGGAAGGCTGTCGTCCAATCGCTGTCTTTCCATCCCTCGGAGACCCGCCTCCTCACAGCCATGGAGGGGCGTGTCCAGGTGTGGGGGGCGGAGCCAGAGGAAACTGAAGAGGACGTGGTGGTTGTTCAACAGGAAAATGCATAGTAATCATTAGGTGGACATAACAGAAAGGAAAAGAGTCATGATATCGTCAGAACTGATGAGTTCCCTACTGTACTGAACTGCCTGTTCTTGACTAAGGGTCAGAGATCGGAGTTTGGTTGAGGGAAATGGTTGTGTGGTTGAAAAGTGACGTGCCGTTGCTTCCATGGCTAAAATATGGAATAAATGAATGAAAGTACTGCTGATGTCCCAGCATTATCAATAATGTTTTATTTAATATTCATTGTAAATATTTTGTAAATGATGAGTCTGGAATAAGCCCTTAGTGTTCTCCAAATGAACCATAGGCTCTAATATATATTTATTAGTAGCCATGAGGGAAAATGTGATATCACTCACCAACATTGGTCATAAAACATGTAGATATGGTTGTCTTTATTACCAGTTGTACATATGAACATGGCACATGGACAAAATAAATTAAGTAGCATCATACAGTTATCATCTCAAATAAATAAATCATTTATTTTACATAAATACCTGGCTGGTTTGCTGAGGACCTTTTTTTTCAGTTTTACTCAACAATCAACCATAGTGGTAACCACTATTCATTTAATCTATGCAGCAAAATAAGATCCATTCAACGTCATTGGTATAATAAAAAAACTCCCCCAAAGCAACTTTAAATAAATATAAATATACATACGCAAAATGAATGCATTTCTTTCTAGCAAATTCTAGCTACATCTGTAATCTCTCCTCCTGATTCTCCTTTTGTACAGCCTGAGCCTCTATGCCGCTCACATTGCATTCTGAACAGCCAATGGCCATGGCCCAAAAGTCAATGTTCAGGCCCTCCCCCTTCACGTCCAGCTCCTCCCCATTAACCCACACAGGTACACCCTGCAGCCGACAGCTTCTCCACCTTGTGCCAGCGATGGGCGTTATCCAAAAAGGCTAGATCTTCGTGGTGGGTGGGCCTGCAGCATGGTCCATTCTGCCTCAGCTCTCCATTCTGCTCGGGCAGGGCCCCCCTCAGGAGCAGGTTGGTCAGGGTCAGATCATGGTTGGAGCGGACACGGGGACAGTCTCCGCTGCAGTACTTGAAGAGGACGGTCTCGTCCGCGTCGTAGCCCAGACCCAGCTCTCGTACCTGGAGGAGGATGGAGCGGAGACGACATTGGGTTGAAGAGCGGCGGGACCGGATTGGGATGATTGGGGCTGGAGATGGGACGGAACCCCTTTGGTCTTCTACTCCGAATCCGGAACCTTCTGTGTTCTTATTGTTGTCGTTCCCTTTGTCGGATTCTCCTCCTCCACCTCTCCTCTCCTCCTCTGATGGGGAGGATGATGCTTGCCCTCGCTGCTCTGAAAGATGGTGATAAAGAGAGAGGGTTATTAAAAAACTCATCACACCAGCTTGGACCAGATTGCATTACACTATAGACTGCAGTAGACTGATAGTCAGTGCTACCCTACAGAAAAACTTCAGAACAGAAATCACACAATATGGTCTCAAAATTTTCCAGTGACTGTGTATGCCTTGTCACTCAAGTCCCAGTGTCAAACATCATCCTGATGTAAACCAATCTCAAAGTACACAACAATATCTAGATACATATAACCCAGTACAAAACTGAAGAAAATAGGAAAAAATTCTATCCTGTCCCATCTCCAATGTCGAAGGTCGTGAGTCGTGACCCCCATCCATCCTTACCGAGTAGTGAGCGCAGCCAGTGTCCCTCTCCTCTCTGGACACAGAACAGCAGAACAACCAGCTTCAGTAGAGACCTCATATCTCCCCTCTTCTCTTATGTTGATCCCTCTTCCTCTCTAAGTAAACGATTGAACAGTGGATGAGTGTCTACGAGTGATGCTGAGATGCAACAGAGTCCCAACCTCCATTATATATCCCTCTGAAAAGAAGGGGGGATGAGACAGGATGTGGGGGGGTGAAACAGAGGGGGGGGGGGGTACACTAACCCGTTCCTCGCCAAAGCGCCAAGCCCGTAGACTCACTTGAGTTTTGACGGTTAGCGGTTTGATTGTTGGATGGGTGTTTGACCAAGAAATGTGTCATATTGGGATTATATTTAACAGGTATAAATTTAGTTCTGAGGGCCCAGGTGTTTTCCGATGGATGCAAAGGTTGCTTCATGGGAAAAATGAAATCTGGAGGCTAATAACTTAAAGCTGTTTTGAAGTTGAATGGCGGGCTAGGCTGGTCAGAGGTTGAGTTGGTTGGCAATTGATGCTAGGCAGAACGCAGAACTACCACTTGAACAGATGAAGAAAGAGAGAGAGGGAGCGAGGGGGGGGGTGTAATATTAACAAAAGACCTGGGGGATTGACACTGACTTGAGGACATAGAAAAATAGACAGTTAAGTAAAAAGTCCACCAGGTCAATGTTCAAATGAGACAGAAAGCGAAGAATGCATTTCTGTCTCTTTCGGGTCAGTAAAGAAAGAGTTGAAATAAAAGAGGGAAGGGATGGTCGTAATTAAAAAAGAGAAGAAGGAAAAAAACAGGACTGGAGATATTTTAATGGACATTCCGAGACTGGCGACTGACATTCCCAGATCTTCAGTAACTTCTTCCATAAATTCAGGGATTTGGTTGGAAATGTGGGCTTGTCAGGTCACATTATCAGACCAAATCATTTCAAATACTTTAGCTGGGCTTGATTGAGATTGCCAATGGAATAGCCCCATAACCCTGCCCATCTGGCCCTCTAACACACACACACACACACACACACACACACACACACACACCTACCCATAGAGCTCTCTCTCTCTGCTTGTGTGTGTGTGTGTGTGTGTGTGTGTGTGTGTGTGTGTGGGTGTGTGGGTGAGTGAGTGTGTGTCAGTCAGTATCTGTAACATGGAAAAACACTGGGCGCCCAAACCGTCTTTTCACAATCACAACCAAATAAGCCCATGGGCGGAAGAAAGCATGTAGTCTAGGCCTAATATGACACTGTATCAAGATGACATCAGCTATCATTCCTTCATTCCTTCTCTTTTGTGTGTGTGTGTGTGTGTGTGTGTGTGTGTCCACGAGGGATATTGAGAAACAGCTCACCTGCCAATACAGCTCTCTCTCTGCTTGTATGTGTGTGTGTGTGTGTGTGTGTGTATGTGTGTGTGTGTGTGTGTGTGTGTGTGTGTGTGTGTGTGTGTGTGTGTGTGTATGTGTGTGTGTGTGTGTGTGTGTGTGTGTGTGTGTGTGTGTGTGTGTGTCAGACTGCATTGATTCAGAGGGTTTATTCAGTGACCAATTCAGACAATAATCTTCCAGACTGTTAAGAGTTTTCATGAATGCTTTGATGCTGCTGACCATCATGTGATGACTGTGACACAAACCACATCTAACTGGTGACTAACCCTCCTGGTGGGAAAGGGAAGCTAATGATGTTTGAGGATATGCGTTCAAGTCTCTTGTCTAAACTCTCAATGACGTCTTTAAGCCCTCACGGACCGTATGACTGGACATTTCTCACTAGGTGAATATCCTGATCATCAACAGTGACAAGACGACTGAGTCGATTCCACTCTCTACTACTTTTGCTCTTCACTTTTTCTCTCCTTCCATCATCATCCATTACTTTACCCAGAATACCTGTCCCTGCATCTCTCAGCACCATTCATGTACTGTCTCCATGATGACATACTGTACGTACTCCAGGTCAGGCCTGATACAGCTCTCCTGCCTCTGAAGAGAGAGACAGACTGTTTAAGGTTTAAACATAGCTCCTGTAAAACCTACACATTATACACATTCTGTTTTTTACATCAGTCGTCTCCGCTCCACGTCTCTCCATCCTCCTCTACCCGGAGAAGTTCTTTCTGTGATTTAAGGCAATGTAAATACACGCTACGCAATTAGTAAGAACCCTAATGGTCACATTACCGAAAACTGACTTTAGGACAACACCATGTAAGAAATTGAATGAATTGGTCTTTTAACGTGTGATGGTAGGTCTATGTAGTGTAGCACCAGGCCGGGGGAGGGAGAATACCTCAGTAACAGCTAAGGTGTGATGGTAGGTCTATGTAGTGTAGCACCAGGCCAGGGGAGGGAGAATACCTCAGTAACAGCTAAGGTGTGATGGTAGGTCTATGTAGTGTAGCACCAGGCCAGGGGAGGGAGAATACCTCAGTAACAGCTAAGGTGTGATGGTAGGTCTATGTAGTGTAGCACCAGGCCAGGGGAGGGAGAATACCTCAGTAACAGCTAAGGTGTGATGGTAGGTCTATGTAGTGTAGCACTAGGCCAGGGTAGGGAGAATACATCAGTAACAGCTAAGGTGTGATGGTAGGTCTATGTAGTGAAGCACCAGGCCAGGGGAGGGAGAATGCCTCAGTAACAGCTAAGGTGTGATGGTAGGTCTATGTAGTGTAGCACCAGGCCGGGGGAGGGAGAATACCTCAGTAACAGCTAAGGTGTGATGGTAGGTCTATGTAGTGTAGCACCAGGCCAGGGGAGGGAGAATACCTCAGTAACAGCTAAAGTAAGGCAGAAAATCAGAAGTACGATCAGATACAATCTGGTGTATTTATGTTACTGTCTGGAATCAGTGACGACAGAAGTAGGAAGACTTGAGAGGCTTTGGGATGGAACATGCTGACCGTGCAGGAATGTGTAAATGCCCACAGCTACAGAATGGTACATGGTGTAGACAGTGACTTAGCCTACAACTCAGAGGGAAATATGATGTGAGTAAGCATGGTTACGGAAAACCATGTGTCCAATTTTCTATACTGAGAAGGAGCACAAGACACAGACAAGACTCATAGACATTGTCATCTGCTGGTTGGTGTCTTTCTGCCTTCTGGTATTCAAACAAGCAGCTGAGACATTTGTCAATCAAACCTAGCTGACTCTATGGCCTTGCTGGGCTAAAAGTGATAATTTCCAAATACCCTATGCGAAACATGAAGTGTGATATACATTTGTTTCATACTATATGCATGATACACCATTGTCTGTATAGGCCTATATGAGTTATGTTTTCCTGACATGACACTGTTGTCAGATTCTTCTCATTCCTCTCTACCTGAGACATCTTTAAATTCCAGACCATATCTTCAAGAGAAATACCAAGGGGATTGTTCTATCACTGTATCCCTCCTCCTCCTTCTCCTCCCTCTTTCTCTCTCCATCTTCATCCTTTTCTCCGGGGCGGGAGGTGGAAGGAATGTGTCAGGCCCTTTGCCCTCTCACGCTCCATGTTTTCCGAGAGGATTAACCGGGAGATGAATGTGTACTGCGAGCTTCTTTCTGTATTCCGTCTCTTACCCGGAGTGCTGATGTCTCACCTGGAGAGAAAGCTCTGAGTTAAACGGCGGTCATCCCGATTCGATATGATGCCTTCATCACAAAAGCCTCTCGGAAGGCTAGTCATTGCAGTGTCAAATCCTTACTCCTTACACCGAGCCAATGGTTGATGGTGTTACTAATTGTGCACTGTAGTAATGTCTGATAACAATGTTGAGCATTGCTTATTGGCTACCTTGTGTCCAGCCTCTACCTTACGCAGCTGATCTACTGTGAAGGTGACTTGTTTATAGGGGATCTACAGACCTTTCAATATCAGATAATGACACTCTGGATCAGTCTCACTCTACCAAACCATAACCATTAACCTCAGAGAAACATACTTCAACTGATCTTAGAGCAGTCTTTCTCCCGGCAACTACCAGACTGCTTGGCCCAGGTTCAAAACACAACTGGATCAGGCCCTGTAGGGATCAGTGGAAACACATTTGTTTAAAATCTCTTCTCCTAACGTTTGGTGTAGAGCAGTAAATAAAGATAAACTCTCTTGGAAGGGTTCAGAGTCTGCCTGTCTGTGTCTGATGGGCTTACAGTGTTGTTTGATGGTGCAACAGGCTCTCTAAGCACAGTTCTAGGACCAACTGAGCTAACGTCCCCCCAACATGGCCTGCTAACTTGAACCATTAAGGGAGAAAGATGCAAAACTGACCATGACTAGGGGAACTTATCCTACTCGGTAAGGGCTTCTACTGGTTTAGGAGATAGCTATTCCTGAGGTTGCTGTCTGTAAATTCCTGGCAATAGACATATCACTCTCTGAGACTGATAGGCCCATTTGGGCCTAGAGGAGGAGGGATCCTTTCTATCAGACTGAAAGAATGATGGAGTAATCTAGGCCTAGATCGCGGAGGGATCCACTGGACAGACTGATAGAGTGATAGAGACATGTACTGATGGAGGGATGAAGGGATGGATCCATGGTACTAACAGACTGATAGACAGACAGGTCAGATCGATGTCTCTTCCTGAGCATTGCTGGCTTGTGCATTCCTGGTGGTGGTTGGACCGCGGAGAGGGCTGGTCTCTCTGGGTCAGCCCAAATAGGGCTTGTCTGTCTGTGCCGGGCAGGAATGTTAGATGGGAGCAACGTTCCTGTAATGGGAAGCATTCTAAGGGGATTTATCCACGGAATGTCAAACTCAATGCCACAGCATATCAAACTTCGGAATGCTGTTTACAACGTAAATCTGGATCAGATAGACACCTGCACCGAGAATCTCTTTCTCTCTATCCCTCCATCTGTCTCCATCCCCCCCTCCATCCACCCTGAGCATCTATTTCTCCATCCATCCTTTTTGAGTCTCGCCCTATCCCTGATCCCTCCCTCCTTCCACCTACAACATCTCCATCCCTCCCTCCCTCCCTCCCTCCCTCCCTCCCTCCTTCTTGCTGTATCCCTGATCTCTCCCTTCCATTCCTTACCCTGCATCCCTCCCTCCCTCCCTCCTTCTTGCTGTATCCCTGATCTCTCCCTTCCATTCATTACCCGGCATCCCTCCCTCCCTCCCTCCCTACCTCCCTCCCTCCATCCTTCTTGCTGTATCCCTGATCTCTCCATTCCATTTCTTACCCTGCATCCTCCCTCCCTCCATCCTTCTTGCTGTATCCCTGATCTCTCCCTTCCATTCCTTACCCTGCATCCCTCCCTCCCTCCATCCTTCTTGCTGTATCCCTGATCTCTCCCTTCCATTCCTTACCCTGCATCCCTCCCTCCCTCCCTCCATCCTTCTTGCTGTATCCCTGATCTCTCCATTCCATTCCTTACCCTGCATCCCTCCCTCCCTCCATCCTTCTTGCTGTATCCCTGACCTCTCCCTTCCATTCCTTACCCTGCACCCCTCCCTCCCTCCCTCCATCCTTCTTGCTGTATCACTGACCTCTCCCTTCCATTCCTTACCCTGCACCCCTCCCTCCCTCCATCCTTCTTGCTGTATCCCTGACCTCTCCCTTCCATTCCTTACCCTGCATCCTCCCTCCCTCCATCCTTCTTGCTGTATCCCTGACCTCTCCCTTCCATTCCTTACCCTGCATCCTCCCTCCCTCCATCCTTCTTGCTGTATCCCTGACCTCTCCCTTCCATTCCTTACCCTGCATCCTCCCTCCCTCCATCCTTCTTGCTGTATCCCTGACCTCTCCCTTCCATTCCTTACCCTCCCTCCCTCCATCCTTCTTGCTGTATCCCTGATCTCTCCCTTCCATTCCTTACCCTGCATCCCTCCCTCCCTCCATCCTTCTTGCTGTATCCCTGACCTCTCCCTTCCATTCCTTACCCTGCATCCCTCCCTCCAGTCCTAATCACCTGATCCTTGATAGACAGTAGCCCGTCATTTCCCCAGACCTCTTCTCTGGCCATGCCTCTTTTCTTCCAATGTAGTCATTGCTTTTATTAAAAAGGAAAACAGTGAGAGTGAGGGGCAGATACAAATTGACATAGAAGTCAGTAGCCTAAAAAGCTACTTTTGTCATCTTTTTTGGTAGGGGAAACATTTTCATATTCAGAGATATGTGAAATTCGGGAAAAAAAATCCTTTCATAGCTGGAGAGACAGTCTTGTTCTATCATAGGCCTAGGCCTAATTGGCATACTGTATTGACCCAGGTCAGACCAACATCCAGAATAGAATGATTATGGAGATAATATATTTTCCCACTCTCAGTCATTACCTGCCAGACTGTTTCTTCTCTCTGTTAAGGGAGACACCTGTAGTGGGTATCCCTCACGTCTCTGGCACATCCACCAGGTCAAAACTAACCCCCCTGGCAGACACACACAGTCTGAGGTTTCTCCAGAGTCCAGTGCCTATGCTAACTGAGTTATGTTGATATTATCCAGGAGTTTTGGCCTGTCTCCTGACTGCCCATGTCCCTTCACTTTGATGGACGCTCTGGTTTCCATCATAACAATTTACAACGGAGGAGGGAGGTAAAAAGGTGTATTGTCATAGTTGTGGACTTTTCCAATGGGTCTTGGGGTACAAAAATAAGTATACGGAAATATCTTCACAAAAAGTAGAATTCTTTGTGCAGGCACAATTAATCAGAGACGATTAAAAAAAGCAGACACCAATGTGTGACGTTTCTCACAAAACGGAAGTGACGTTTTTGTGTATGCACTGTTGTCGATTTTGTTCTGCTAGCTAATGCTTTGGAAAACCGTAAGGAGCACGCTACTTTGTGATATCTCAATTGTTTTTCTTCGAAAACAGTTATGTTTCGGTTACAGTTCGTGTTAATTATGGGCACACATCTCCTGTTACATTCCTAAAACGGTTGTTTGGCTTATTATTCAAGATGGTAGCGTGAGCTAGTTAGCTATGCTAGCGGTTGTGCTTGTAAATAAGCAATCTTATTTCGAACGTCTAAGTTAGATGGCTAACTTCAAGGTGTGCAAACATTTGTAAACACAAAAACGAGGCTATGACCCTGTGTTTTCTCCCCTAGGTGACAAAGGCTATCTTCTAGTGCGCTGTTCAAGCTAACAACATGGTAAGTTGCCAGGCCACATCAAAATGTGTTCAACACACTAGTAGCGAACATTAGTGTCCTTGTAAATTAGCTCTTTTAGTATTTGTCCACCACTGGTGGCACCAGGTTTCCTCTGTGAGGAAGCCCCACTGGTGGCACCAGGTTTCCTCTGTGAGGAAGCCCCACTGGTGGCACCAGGTTTCCTCGGTGAGGAAGCCCCACTGGTGGCACCAGGTTTCCTCGGTGAGGAAGCCCCACTGGTGGCACCAGGTTTCCTCGGTGAGGAAGCCCCACTGGTGGCACCAGGTTTCCTCGGTGAGGAAGCCCCACTGGTGGCACCAGGTTTCCTCGGTGAGGAAGTCCCACTGGAGCGGCAGGTAGCCTTGCGGTTAGAGCGTTGGGCCAGCAACCGAAAGGTCGCTGTTTCGAATCCCCGAGCCGGTAAGGTGGAAAAATCTGCCGTTCTGCCCTTGAGCAAGGCAGCTAACCCCCAACAACAACTGCTCACCGGGTCCCGTGACGAGGATGTTGATTTAAAGGCAGTACCCATCTGATTCAGAAAGGTTGGGTTAAATGCGGGAGTTGTACAACTGACTAGTTATTCCCCCTTCCCCTTATCCATGTAGAGAGAATCTGGTGCCACCCGTGGTGGACAAAAGAGTACTG
The DNA here is from genome assembly GCF_045791955.1 of Oncorhynchus clarkii lewisi. Lineage (NCBI taxonomy): Eukaryota > Metazoa > Chordata > Actinopteri > Salmoniformes > Salmonidae > Oncorhynchus > Oncorhynchus clarkii. Next base: position 12,816,483 of record NC_092159.1, read on the forward strand.
TTAACTACTAGTGTGTTGAATACTGACTAGGTGTTCACACTTTCCTCCTTTTCCATGTCTCCTTTCTCAGGGTGAGAGGAAAGGACAAAACCATTACTACCCTCCGGACTTCGACCCACAGAAGGTAAATATGACTACTGACCATCATCACATATAATAGATAGGTTAATGGATTTAAGAAATCAGTCTACACGTGAGCCTCTTTTAACCTGTTCTCACTCTGACTCTTTTCTCGCTTTCCATTTCTCCCCCTCCCTCTCTCTAGCATGGCTCCCTCAATGGTTACCATGGAACTCATGCTCTACGAGAGAGGGCCAGGAAACTGTCCCAGGGTATCCTCATCATCCGGTCAGTAACACAAACACACACATCAAATTCAGTAGCTTGATGGGTTACAGGAAACTGACTATTGTCTATGTATTTTCACAGGTTTGAGATGCCCTATAATATCTGGTGTGATGGCTGCAAGAATCACATTGGCATGGGTAAGCTCTCTCTTCCATTCTCAGTTTTCCAGCAAGTTGCTATACGTTTTCCTTTTTCAGAAACATAATCAATTACAGACATTTCTTATCATACATTTGTGTCACTCAGGTGTACGTTATAACGCTGAGAAGAAGAAAGTGGGGAACTACTACACCACGCCAATCTACAGGTAAGACCAGACACATCTCAATCTCTCTCACACACACACACACACACACACACACACACACACACTGAAGGCCAATACATACATCTGTGTTGGTTTACCTGTGTGCTCCTCTTCAGGTTCCGGATGAAATGTCACCTGTGTGTGAACTACATTGAGATGCAGACAGACCCGGCCACCTGTGATTACGTCATCGTGTGCGGCGCGCAGCGGAAGGAGGAGAGATGGGACATGGCTGACAATGAACAGATCCTCACTACAGGTAACTCATTTCTCCTCGTTGACCTTTACATTCTGTTAGGTGTGTGAAAGGAAGGATGAGATATGGCCGACAACGAACATCCTCATCCCTGGCAACTAATGACATTTGGCCTCTCAGCCACCTTTTAGTCGCGACCTCTTATTCTTTAATACGTCAAACCCCAAAACAGAATGGACTCCAATTCTCTTCCAACAATGGCACTATTGATATCAGTTCCTTTATTCCTCCATTTCTGTATCTTGTCTGCTCATTTCTTAGGCCTCATTGTCTTCCCTTTATCTCTCATGTGCTCTCTTCTTTTCTCACCTACCCCACTTATTTCCCTCTCTCTACCACTCCCCTATACCCCCCCCCCCCCCCCTTTCCTGTCCCTGCTCCCTCTGTGTGTCTCCCCAGAGCGTAGTGAGAAGGAGAAGTTAGAGACAGACCCCATGTATAAGCTGGACCATGGTGGTAAGGACAAGGAGAAACTGAGGAAGGCTCTTCCCTCTCTGTCTGAGCTACAGGATCATCAGGCTGGATGGAAGGACGACTTCATACTCAACAGCAAGCTCCGCAGGAAGTTCAGGGTAAATGCACTGCATTCAGATCATAACTGTTTATTTATTTTATTTCACCTTTATTTAACCAGGTAGGCTAGTTGAGTACAAGTTCTCATTTACAACTGCGACCTGGCCAAGATAAAGCAAAGCAGTGTGAACAGACAACACAGAGTTACACATGGGATAAACAAGCGCACAGTCAATAACACAATAGAAAAAAAAGGAAGTCTATATACAGTGTGTGCAAATGGCGTTAGGTGGTAGGGCAATAAATAGGCCATAGTAGCGAAGTAATTACAATTTACAATGCACTTGAGGCCACATTTAGATTCTCTACCCTTCTCCTGAAGTGTACACTTGTTCGCCTCCCTCTAGTCTAGCCATGCCTACACAATCCAATGCTTTTACATTTGTGGGGAGTAGTGAACGAGTGCACACTTCAGGAGGAAAGAGGGAGGATTGGGATTCGCCCATGGAATTACTTGGACTCTTTGTCAAATAGTTTTTCCTTGATTCCTCGTATCCTTTGTCCTTGCCTCCTTAAAACACATTGGAGAAGTAGGTCAGTGTGGAGGGACCTTGGGAGTTTTTCCTCCAGTATGGTTCAAAAGGCGGCGAGGATGCGAGAAGCCCCTTGTAAAGGAGATGTATCTCAATGGGACGTTGTGTAAATAGGGTGGATAGGTGTAAGTCTGTCTTTAGGGCTGCTGACTTAACTGTTCATCTCCACTGATCTAATACGCAGACTGAGAAGAAAGTGATGGCGGAGGAGGAGGAGAAAGACAACGCCGTGAGAAAGAGGACAAATCTGTCCATCCCTCTGCTGCCCGAGAAAGAGGAGGACAAGAAACTAGCAGCACTGCTCACCTACACAGCTCCTGACTGTAAGTGGGCATGTACAACACACACACAGAGAATAATAATGCACTCTAAACCAGACTCTCTCAATCACACACTGTTCATACACACTATATCACAGGCAAGCGTGCACACACACACACACACAAACTACACACACACACTACTTTTTCATAAAAGAACACCATCCTCTCCTCATCCCCTTCCTCTAGCCTACGATGACAGGCAGAACTACAAGCGGAAGGAGATCTCTAGCCGCTCCTGGTTCAGTTCCCCCACTCTGCCACCAGGTAGCGCTGCAGGCAGCCTTCTTCAGAAGCTGGGCCTACAGGGGAAAGGTGCTGCTGTGGCCAAAGCCCTGGGTCCCCAAGTCTCCTCCCCTAACCCACACAGTCTCATAAGGAGGTAGGTCAATGAATGGGTGAATTATAATTTCCCTATTTGCTGACGCCAATGACGACAGATAATCTTCCTTGGGCCCAACACACAACTAGTCAAAAGACTTTACAATTTACATGAATGTTAGTGGATCTATCAACATCATTATGTATGAATCAGTTTTCCCTTCTGGATCATAATGAATAAGATTACATGGACAGGATGGAGCTGACCCTAGATCAGTACTTCTACTCTGAAACGCTTTGTGAAAACAGGCCCAGTAATGTTCATGTAACCTAAGCCACCTTTTTGTTGTGCTAACCTGTTGCAGTGTGTTCACCATATTTGCTACACAGTTGATTGATAGTGTGTGTGTGTGGTTATCCACAGGAGGACCGAGGGCTCTGGGAACAAACCAGAGGCCTGCGCTACAGTCACACGCAGGAAATCAGACCCAGGAACCAATGATCTGGGAAACAGTTTCTCGCCGGAGGGGAAGGAGTTACAGGTTGCACAAACACAAAGGACTGGGGGGACAGATTTGGGAGTTGCACAGCCTGAGCAGAGACAGGAAATGGTTGAAACTCACATGAGATCTCTGGAGATGCAGCTTCTTAACACCACCACAGAAGAAGAGGACAGAGGACGATCGAAAGGAGAGGATTGTGGGACAGTACTGGAGGACCATGACAGTGGTTGCTCTGGGGTGTTGAGGACGTCACTGGTTGCAGACTACAGTGACTCCTCTGACTCTGACCCCGGGGTGTAGGGTGAAGTTTCCCCTAGATGCTGATCTTGAGTCAGTTTTGGCTTTCCTCCACTAAATAGTTAAGGTTGGGGGAGGGGAATCTTATCCTAGATCTGTAGCTATGGTAAACATCACCCTGAACCCAGACCTAGGAGTATGAGGATGGACTGTTGACTTTGTGTTAGACAAACCAGACCTTTAGCCTGGTTAAAACAGACTGAATGCTGAGCTCAATATGCTTGGAAAGTGGAGATGTCATAGAACCCGCTGCAGTGTTTGCTAGCAAAAGAGATTTTGCGGTGGCTAATTAATGGTACATTTGCGAATTGTTTTGCCCCATAGTTAGCCAAAATGATAAGCTAGCCTGCTAAAATGGTTTAGTTAGCAATCGCTGCGACACTATTTTGCTAGGTACAGTAGCGCTTCTGTGTCAATAGAATGTATTCAAAATGACTAAGTTGTCTCCTGTTTGGTTGACATTTTATCATTGTGATGTGCATCCATGTGTACCCACTTTCTATGTGTATTGAAACAATGGTGAGCCCTGCATTCAGTCTGGTGTAAACCGGCTACGAGACAGTTTGCTCTATGGCCAAAATGTGTGTGTGTGTGTGTGTGTGAGACTGGGACTGAAGGTACAGTATGTGTTTGACAACGGGATCTTTTCACCCTAAATAACCATGGACGAGAGGTTGTTTTCCAGTTGTATTGATTTGTGTAGAAGTCGTGTATTCTACAGAGTGGAGTGATTATACGAATGTCATAAACAGTTGTCCTCTGATATGCAGTGTATGTCTACATTGCTCTTGGTAATACATGTACATTTCATTTCATCTGATAAATATCCGGGCCTTTGCGGCTCTCGCTGTAAATCAATGTCGTTTTTGTATTTTCTTTATAGAAACTATAAGCCATGATCAAGATAACTTAGAACATAATGCACAGCCATGGATCCCAGTGATGTATGATTCATATTGGGAATATCAAATGTTCTGTCTTTGCTACACACGCAGAGGAGGCATACTATTTGGGGTATGTTACATGATTACAAAAGCAACTGACCTCTTAGCATTGTTGAAGCTTAGCTGCATTTGGTTAGCAATTGTATTCACCAATTAAAAAAGGGATAGGTATTGCTTGAATATAGTCTGCCAAAATATCACACTCTTTGGGGGCTGGGCTCTGGGGGGGGGGGGGTGTTGTCTCTGTGTGAAAGAGTTCTTTCCCCAGTGTCGTGAGAGTTTAGTTCCATACACTGTCAGAATGGCAGGGGGAACACTGCTCCACATTTTGTTGGTTTGCGTTTTCTGTAGCTGTTGCGCCCAAATATTCAACAACCCAAACCGAGAACGGTAAGTTTTCCTTTCTCAACTTTTCATTTTGCTGCCGTAGACCGTACTAAGTTTTTGCTCTCTACTAAAAGCGCTATTTCTTAAACTTGACTGCTGACAGGCGCGATTTCTTGGGGTTGTATATTACACAGTGGGCTAATCAAAATACTAAAATATAGTTATTTTTTACTTGTTTCTAGGCTGTTTTAAACTGTACTCCCTGACTCACATTTTTAACAGATGTATTTCTCAACTTTTTAGGATGCGACTGAGTCCACGGGATCGTCGCCGGTAGGGTCTATGATTATTATCTCTTCTATTTATTCTTATTCAGACCAAATCTAAATATTCACTATATTCCTAATTCACAGTAACACGTAACTGCAATATGTAATCATAATGATCAATAATGTATTATTAGTAATATCAGTCTAAGAACAATGCAGTTCTCTGAAATGTATACAACACTCAATGTGCCCATTCAGATTTGAATATATGGACCTTGACATGTATTTTGATCTTCATGAGTGAGTACAGAATCTTCTCTACCTTGTTGAACCCTCATGTCGCACTACCAAATGTTGGCATTAAAGGAAAAAACAATGCTTCATTTATTTACAGTAGAAGAAATCCAAAAGACCACACCAGTCTGGAACCAAGGTACAGTGCTCCCAAAAGTATCTAGATAAGCACAAAAGGCAATCCTTTCGGTTACTAAAATACTACTCTACTGTATGCATGTCAAAGTTTGCCAAATGGGTAAGATTATAAAATAAAAAAGTGATCTTCTCACTCTCTCTTCCTCTCCCTCCTTAATCTTCTCCCTGTTCTCCCTCTCATCCCTTCTCCTCTCTCTTGTACCTCCACCCTCGCCTCATCTCTTGTCCCCCTCACCCCAGGTTCATCCTCCTAGCCCCTAACATTCTGAGAACAGACAGTGAGGAGTCAATCTATTTAGAATCCCATGGCCTTAACAGCCCTGTCACCGTCACCATAACAGTCCATGACTACCCGGAGAGGAGGTACCAGCTCCTGCAGGACACCGTCACACTCGGCCCGGCGAACAGCTACCACACCCTCAAGATCATACAGGTGATTCAGTTAAATTCCCCTCACCCTCAAGAGTAGACCATACAGGTGATTAAGACTTGTCATGAGTATGTATGTCCCCTGTATAATGCCTTATTATACTGTCTTTATGATCCAGAATAAATAACTGCCATTTTGACTGAACCTCCAATACATTATAAAGGCTAATATCTGCTTATAAAATACTTCTTCTTCCCCCTCCCAGCTCCCCTCAAAGCGTCTGGTCAAGGGGAATGAGGAGTCCTCCAGGAACCAGTATGTGTATGTGAAAGCAGAGTTTGGGGGCTACCACGAAGCTGAACAGGTTGTTATGGTCTCCTTCCACTCTGGATACATCTTCATCCAGACAGACAAGCCCCTCTACAAACCTGGAGACACTGGTGAGGGGGATGAGGGAGAGAGAAAAAGAAAGTTCTCAATGACATGTTAGGTTCATGTGAATGATGAATGGCGTCTCCGTCTGTCTGATCTCTCTCCCTCTCTCTCTGCAGTACGCTGCAGGGCCTTTGTGTCTACACCTACCTTCCAGGCCATCAACAGCTCCATCACCATTGAATTCCAGGTGGCTAAAATTTAATCACATGCCCTTTAGCCTACATGTCTTAAATTATAGAAAGTAACACTTCATTATGTTTTAGAAATACAAATATTTCATATGATTTAAGGTGTGTGTGTGTGTGTGTGTGTGTGTCAGAATTCAGACGGCGTCGTGGTGAAACAGACCTCCAGGACCATAGCTAAGAATGGAATCTTTGCTGATACTCACGTTCTACCTGACATAGTCAAGTGAGTCAGGAACATCATGACGTTTCTAGCCTGGTATGAGGATTCTAGCCTGGTATGAGGATTCTAGCCTGATATGAGGATTCTAGCCTGGTTTTCAAATATGTAACACTTTGCTTTATAAATCATTATGCCGCCTGGTCATAATGCTCTATCAATGTAGTCATTATGAGCAGTTATAACTCATACGCCGTTATAAATGTGCTTGGAATACTGTATGAAGAGGATGTCCATACAAAGTGTTACCCCTATCCTACTGCCATTTACTAATGCTAATACGTGTGTTTGTGTGTGTGTGTGTGTGTGTGTGTGTTTGTGTGTGTCTGTCATAGTGAGGGAACGTGGAAGATCATTGCAAAATTTGACAACTGGCAACAGAACAAGTTCAGTAGTGAGTTTGAGGTGAAGAAATACGGTAGGTGGAAGGGCTTTGTAAATATGTCTGCACGTGCCTGTGCGTCATTCAACGTGGTTCCCTCTCCATATTATTATCCATATTATTACTCGTTGAGCTAAAGCCTGGGCAGAAGCTTGGGGAGCTAACACAATGCTCTGTTGCAGTGCTGCCTGCTTTCAATGTCACACTGACTCCCAAGAAACCCTTCCTCCGTCTGGATGATACTGAGCTGGTGGTGGAGATCACAGCCAGGTTAGTAACACTAAAGTAGACCTACTGTATTGCTTATTAATGTGTTATGTATGGTTTATGAAACCCTTATGTAGGTCCCCTTCAGACAAAGTGTTACTAATGCCGGGTTCATGACATTTCAGATACTCAGCACCTCAAGAGTTAAAATTAAGCTTCCTGTTGGTTGATTCTGATACTTCCCAAGTGGGAAACTCGGATATCATCGTTCTACAACGAGTAAGCAAGTCGGAAATATCAGTTTCCCGACAGGACGTGAAAGCGACATTAACACTGTAATAATAGTTGTGATAATGGATAATTGTCACAAAAATAGCTCACCCATCATAGAACGACTGTTGACTTGAATGGAAATGTCTGTTCCAGTAATTCTAGCTCTATGGTAACAGCTGCCTGTTTGGTGAGGCCGTTCTAGTAATTGTATTTCTATGGTCACAGCTACCTGTATGGTGAGGCTGTTCTAGTAATTGTATTTCTTTGGTCACAGCTACCTGTATGGTGAGGCCGTTCTAGTAATTGTATTTCTATGGTCACAGCTACCTTATGGTGAGGCCGTTCTAGTAATTGTATTTCTATGGTCACAGCTACCTTATGGTGAGACTGTTCTAGTAATTGTATTTCTATGGTCACAGCTACCTGTATGGTGAGGCTGTTCTAGTAATTGTATTTCTTTGGTCACAGATACCTGTATGGTGAGGCCGTTCTAGTAATTGTATTTCTATGGTCACAGCTACCTGTATGGTGAGGCCGTTCTAGTAATTGTATTTCTTTGGTCACAGATACCTGTATGGTGAGGCCGTTCTAGTAATTGTATTTCTTTGGTCACAGATACCTGTATGGTGAAGATGTCCAGGGAACGGCCTACGTGATGTTTGGGGTGGAGGTGAACAAGGAGAAGAGGAGGTTACCATTGATCAAGCAGGTCACCAATGTGAGTACTGGTAGTACACTACATTATGAAGTGCTAGACCCTTTCCACAACTTAAAGTCATACACACCTCACACATCAAAGGAAGATCAATTCAGCGTAAAGTGTAAACATACAACAACTGCCATTTTCCTTCCTTCATTTCAGCTGCAGCAAGGCACCGCTACATTGACCATGGCGGAGATCAGGAAGGCCTACCCCGACCTCAGCTCCCTGGTTGGAAGCTCTATTTACGTCAAGGCCTCAGTGCTGACCAAATCAGGTAAGGTCAATAAAGTTTTGTTGAGTTGAATTAAATTACAATGGACCTTCGAATGAAAAAGGTCAGATGCAGGCTATCCAAAACCTGATGACTTACGTTAGCTTCCCAAGCTAGTGCCTAGGTTAGAACCCAGTCCATCAAACTATGGTAGGATTGATTTAAAACCTTGCTTGAGACCTAAAGACTTGTGGTAGCTCCCCAAGCTAATGCCTAAACTTTGACTCAGCGGGCTAACACAGTGTTGTATCTTTCTACTCCTCTATAGGCAGTGACCTGGTGGAAGCAGAGAAGTCTGGTATTAAGATAGTGAAGTCCCCTTACGTCCTCTCCTTCATAGAAACACCAAAGTACTACAAGCCTGGCTTGCCCTTCGACATCATGGTAAACTCACAACATCAACGCCTGATAGACAGAAAGGATCAACCTTATGGGAGATAAGAGCCATAGAGATGCAATATAATAATATCATTCTGAGATAAGAGAGTCTGGTTCAGATCCAGGTATAAAGTCTTTTATATCTCTAACAGGTTCTTCTAACTAGCCTCGTTCTACCATCCTCATCTCACAAGCTTACATTCTGTTAAAAGAAACGAGAGCGCAGTGGTCAGGGTGGTGGATCAGGTTACCTTCTAACGGGTTCTAACGGTGTTCTTCAGATCCAGGTGAGTTTCCAGGATGGTTCCCCGGCTCATAACGTCCCGGTCCAGGTGAGCCTCCTGGCCAACCCAATCACCAACCACCGTGGCACCATCAGGACCGCCATCAACATGCCTGCTGAGCTAGGCCCTCAGATCATCACTGTGAGTACCGCTAACAGGGCTTATAACCAGCTATAACCTGCAATAACCTTCTATAATCACACTCAGTAGAGCTAATGGTGCTTATAATCAAGTATAACCAGCTATATCCACCCTCAGTAATGCCCTAAGCAGTTATAACAACTATCGGTTCTTAGTGTTCATAAGCAAAACTTTGCCTGTCTGTTTCTGTGTACTTGTGTACGTGTGTGTATCTGTGTATGGCTGTGCGAGCATGTGTGTGTGTGTGTCTTGGTTTTCATGTGTGTGTCCTGTAAATCCGAAACACACAGGCTGAGACCAAACAGACGGGCCTACAGCCAGAGCAGCAGGCCAGACAGCAGATGACCCTTCACCCCTACACACCCTTTGACCAACAGAGACAGAACTACCTGTATATCTCCACTGGGACCACCACAGTCTCTCTGGGGCAGAGCCTTGGCCTCAGTCTACACATCAACACTGCCGATAAGGCCCACAGGGAACTCATCACTCACCTCACATACCTGGTGAGTGGATATAGTCGAATGGAGTAGCATACAATTGAATGGAACAGCTGGTGAGTGCAAACTGAAATGGTCCAGATTTTTTACAATCCAAAATCAAGTCTTTTCAAGTTACTCCTGTATATTTATATTTTCAACCATATGTTGGTACCGTAAATAGCTTAAACATTTACATACAGTGGGGAGAACAAGTATTTGATACACTGCCGATTTTGCAGGTTTTCCTACTTTCAAAGCATGTAGAGGTCTGTCATTTTTTATCATAGGTACACTTCAACTGTGAGAGACAGAATCTAAAACAAAAATCCAGAAAATCACATTGTATTATTTTTAAGTAATACATTTGCATTTTATTGCATGACATAAGTATTTGATCACCTACCAACCAGTAAGAATTCCGTCTCTCACACTCTTTAAGAAGCCCTCCTGTTCTCCACTCATTACCTGTATTAACTGCACCTGTTTGAACTCATTACCTGTATAAAAGACACCTGTCCACACACTCAATCAAACAGACTCCAGCCTCTCCACAATGGCCAAGACCAGAGAGCTGTGTAAGGACATCAGGGATAAAATTGTAGACCTGCACAAGGCTGGGATGGGCTACAGGACAATAGGCAAGCAGCTTGGTGAGAAGGCAACAACTGTTGGAGCAATTAATAGAAAATGGAAGAATTTCAAGATGAAGGTCAATCACCCTCAGTCTGGGGCTCCATGCAAGATCTCACCTCGTAGGGCATCAATGAGCATGAGGATGGTGAGGGATCAGCCCAGAACTACACGGCAGGACCTGGTCAATGACCTGAAGAGAGCTGGGACCACAGTCTCAAAGAAAACCATTAGTAACACACTACGCCGTCATGGATTAAAGTCCTGCAGCGCACGCAAGGTCCCCCTCCTCAAGCCAGCGCATGTCCAGGCCCGTCTAAAGTTTGCCAATGACAATCTGGATGATCCAGAGGAGGAATGGGAGAAGGTCATGTGGTCTGATGAGACAAAAATAGAGCTTTTTGGTCTAAACTCCACTCGCCGTGTTTGGAGGAAGAAGAAGCATGAGTACAACCCCAAGGACACCATCCCAACCGTGAAGCATGGAGGTGGAAACATCATTCTTTGGGGATGCTTTTCTGCAAAATGGACAGGACGACTGCACCGTATTGAGGGGAGGATGGATGGGGCCATGTATCGCGAGATCTTGGCCAACAACCTCCTTCCCTCAGTAAGAGCATTGAAGATGGGTCGTAGCTGGGTCTTCCAGCATGACAACAACCCGAAACACACAGCCAGGGCAACTAAGGAGTGGCTCCGTAAGAAGCTTCTCAAGGTCCTGGAGTGGCCTAGCCAGTCTCCAGACCTGAACCCAATAGAAAATCTTTGGAGGGAGCTGAAAGTCCATATTGCCCAGCGACAGCCCCGAAACCTGAAGGATCTGGAGAAGGTCTGTATGGAGGAGTGGGCCAAAATCCCTGCTGCAGTGTGTGCAAACCTGGTCAAGAACTACAGGACGTGTATGATCTCTGTAATTGCAAACAAAGGTTTCTCTACCAAATATTAAGTTCTGCTTTTCTGATGTATCAAATACTTATGTCATGCAATAAAATGCTAATTAATTACTTAAAAATCATACAATGTGATTTTCTGGATTTTTGTTTTAGATTCATGCTTTGTAAGTAGGAAAACCTGCAAAATCAGCAGTATATCAAATACTTGTTCTCCCCACTGTAGTTGTAGCTCTGTCTTCAAAATGTACCTTTGTCTGTCCCCAAAGGTAATATTTAGTGAACAAAATGAAGTGTGTCTCAAACTCCTCCTACAGGTGTTGAACAAGGGCAAAATCATCGTTGCCAAGAGACTAGAGGTCGGAGGTCAGGACATGACCAACATTCTGTTGACCGTTACCAAGGAGATGATGCCCTCATTTCGCGTTGTGGCATTCTACATGCTGCCGTGGGCGGGGACGTCGGAGGTGGTGGCTGATTCTGTGTGGGTGGATGTGGAGGATGCCTGTGTTGGGGCGGTGAGTGGACTGGACAACTCAGGGAAAGGGTTCAACTACCAGCTTCTCATGTTCCACTCTCTTTCCTCTCATTTCAATTCAATTCAATGTAAGGGCTTTATTGGCATGGGAAACATATATGTTTACATTGCCAAAGCAAGTGATGTAGATAATAAACAAAAGTGAAATAAACAATACAAATTAACAGTAAACATTACACTCACAGAAGTTCCAAATTAATAAAGACAATTCAAATACCCCCCCCCCCCCCCCCCCCCCAGTTGAGTGTTGGTCCAGCTGGCTCCAGGCCCTCAGAGTACTACCACCCAGGGAGAGGGTTCAACTTCCAGGTGAGAGGAGACCCAGGAGCCATGGTCAGTCTGGTGGTGGTGGACAACGCTGTGTTCCTGCTCAACAGACAGAGGCTCACACAGAGGAAGGTGAGGGAGACTGTGTGGGTCTGTGGAAATCAATAGACAGAGACACAGAGAGGAGAGTAATGGGGACAGTGGAGGGGTCAGTCGATCAGCCAATCATCTGAAGCTACCATCTGGATAACACACCTCTGACTCCTCTCCTCTGACCCCTCTCCTCTGACTCCTCTCCTCTGACCCCTCTTTCTCTGACTCCTCTGACCCCTCTTTCTCTGACTCCTCTGACCCCTCTTTCTCTGACTCCTCTGACCCCTCTTCTCTGATTCCTCTGACCCCTCTTCTCTGACTCCTCTGACCCCTCTCCTCTGACCCCTCTCCTCTGACTCCTCTTTGCCCCCATCAGATTTGGCAGGTGGTGGAAGGGGGGGACATAGGCTGTACCCACGGTGGGGGCAGCAACAGCATGGGTGTCTTCACTGACGCTGGACTACTGTTTTACTCCAACACTGGTGGAGCCACCTCTTCTAGACAAGGTAGCACACAACGCAGGCGCACATACACAGACAGACAGACAGACAGACAGACAGACAGACAGACAGACAGACAGACAGACAGACAGACAGACAGACAGACAGACAGACAGACAGACAGACAGACAGACACACACAGGAAGAGCCACCTTATTTTGATTAATACGAGGAAAGAGGATAACATCAGTCCTCTAATGGTTAATACGAGGAAAGAGGGTAACATCAGTCCTCTAATGGTTAATACGAGGAAAGAGGGTAACATCAGTCCTCTAATGGTTAATACGAGGAAAGAGGGTAACATCAGTCCTCTAATGGTTAATACGAGGAAAGAGGATAACATCAGTCCTCTAATGGTTAATACGAGGAAAGAGGGTAACATCAGTCCTCTGATGGTTAATACGAGGAAAGAGGATAACATCAGTCCTCTAATGGTTAATACGAGGAAAGAGGGTAACATCAGTCCTCTAATGGTTAATACGATGAAAGAGGATAACATCAGTCCTCTAATGGTTAATACGAGGAAAGAGGGTAACATCAGTCCTCTAATGGTTAATACGATGAAAGAGGATAACATCAGTCCTCTAATGGTTAATACGAGGAAAGAGGGTAACATCAGTCCTCTAATGGTTAATACGAGGAAAGAGGGTAACATCAGTCCTCTAATGGTTAATACGATGAAAGAGGGTAACATCAGTCCTCTGATGGTTAATACGTGGAAAGAGGATAACATCAGTCCTCTAATGGTTAATACGATGAAAGAGGGTAACATCAGTCCTCTAATGGTTAATACGAGGAAAGAGGGTAACATCAGTCCTCTAATGGTTAATACGAGGAAAGAGGGTAACATCAGTCCTCTAATGGTTAATACGAGGAAAGAGGGTAACATCAGTCCTCTGATGGTTAATACGAGGAAAGAGGGTAACATCAGTCCTCTAATGGTTAATACGATGAAAGAGGGTAACATCAGTCCTCTGATGGTTAATACGAGGAAAGAGGGTAACATCAGTCCTCTGATGGTTAATACGATGAAAGAGGGTAACATCAGTCCTCTAATGGTTAATACGAGGAAAGAGGGTAACATCAGTCCTCTAATGGTTAATACGAGGAAAGAGGGTAACATCAGTCCTCTGATGGTTAATACGAGGAAAGAGGGTAACATCAGTCCTCTAATGGTTAATACGAGGAAAGAGGGTAACATCAGTCCTCTGATGGTTAATACGAGGAAAGAGGGTAACATCAGTCCTCTAATGGTTAATACGATGAAAGAGGGTAACATCAGTCCTCTGATGGTTAATACGAGGAAAGAGGGTAACATCAGTCCTCTGATGGTTAATACGATGAAAGAGGGTAACATCAGTCCTCTAATGGTTAATACGAGGAAAGAGGGTAACATCAGTCCTCTAATGGTTAATACGAGGAAAGAGGGTAACATCAGTCCTCTGATGGTTAATACGAGGAAAGAGGGTAACATCAGTCCTCTGATGGTTAATACGAGGAAAGAGGGTAACATCAGTCCTCTGATGGTTAATACGAGGAAAGAGGGTAACATCAGTCCTCTGATGGTTAATACGATGAAAGAGGGTAACATCAGTCCTCTAATGATTAATACGAGGAAAGAGGGTAACATCAGTCCTCTGATGGTTAATACGAGGAAAGAGGGTAACATCAGTCCTCTGATGGTTAATACGAGGAAAGAGGGTAACATCAGTCCTCTGATGGTTAATACGAGGAAAGAGGGTAACATCAGTCCTCTAATGGTTGTTGTCTTAGGTATCTCTTTATGTAGTGTTGTGTTGTCTTAGGTCTCTCTTTATGTAGTGTTGTGTTGTCTTAGGTATCTCTGTATGTAGTGTTGTGTTGTCTTAGGTCTCTCTGTATGTAGTGTTGTCTTAGGTCTGTCTTTATGTAGTGTTGTGTTGTCTTAGGTCTCTCTGTATGTAGTGTTATGTTGTCTTAGGTCTCTCTGTATGTAGTGTTGTGCTGTCTTAGGTCTCTCTGTATGTAGTGTTGTCTTAGGTCTGTCTTTATGTAGTGTTGTGTTGTCTTAGGTCTGTCTCTATGTAGTGTTGTGTTGTCTTAGGTCTCTCTGTATGTAGTGTTGTGTTGTCTTAGGTCTCTCTGTATGTAGTGTTGTCTTAGGTCTGTCTTTATGTAGTGTTGTGTTGTCTTAGGTCTCTCTGTATGTAGTGTTGTGTTGTCTTAGGTCTCTCTGTATGTAGTGTTGTGTTGTCTTAGGTCTCTCTTTATGTAGTGTTGTCTTAGGTCTGTCTTTATGTAGTGTTGTGTTGTCTTAGGTCTCTCTGTATGTAGTGTTGTGTTGTCTTAGGTCTCTCTGTATGTAGTGTTGTGTTGTCTTAGGTCTGTCTATATGTAGTGTTGTGTTGTCTTAGGTCTCTCTATATGTAGTGTTGTCTTAGTCTGTCTTTATGTAGTGTTGTGTTGTCTTAGGTCGTCTGTCTGTATGTAGTGTTGTGTTGTCTTAGGTCTCTCTGTATGTAGTGTTGTGTTGTCTTAGGTCTCTCTGTATGTAGTGTTGTGTTGTCTGAGGTCTGTCTTTATGTAGTGTTGTGTTGTCTGTCTTTATGTAGTGTTGTGTTGTCTTAGGTCTGTCTTTATGTAGTGTTGTGTTGTCTTAGGTCTCTCTTTATGTAGTGTTGTGTTGTCTTAGGTCTCTCTGTATGTAGTGTTGTGTTGTCTTAGGTCTCTCTGTATGTAGTGTTGTGTTGTCTTAGGTCTGTCTTTATGTAGTGTTGTGTTGTCTTAGGTCTGTCTTTATGTAGTGTTGTGTTGTCTTAGGTCTGTCTTTATGTAGTGTTGTGGTGTCTCTCTTTATGTAGTGTTGTGTTGTCTTAGGTCTGTCTTTATGTAGTGTTGTGTTGTCTCTCTTTATGTAGTGTTGTGTTGTCTTAGGTCTCTCTTTATGTAGTGTTGTGTTGTCGTAGGTCTCTCTTTATGTAGTGTTGTGTTGTCTTAGGTCTCTCTTTATGTAGTGTTGTCTTAGGTCTCTCTTTATGTAGTGTTGTGTTGTCTGTCTTTATGTAGTGTTGTGTTGTCTGTCTTTATGTAGTGTTGTGTTGTCTTAGGTCTGTCTTTATGTAGTGTTGTGTTGTCTGTCTTTATGTAGTGTTGTGTTGTCTGTCTTTATGTAGTGTTGTGTTGTCTTAGGTCTGTCTTTATGTAGTGTTGTGTTGTCTCTCTTTATGTAGTGTTGTGTTGTCTTAGGTCTCTCTTTATGTAGTGTTGTGTTGTCTGTCTTTATGTAGTGTTGTGTTGTCTGTCTTTATGTAGTGTTGTGTTGTCTCTCTTTATGTAGTGTTGTGCTGTCTTAGGTCTGTCTTTATGTAGTGTTGTGTTGTCTCTCTTGTCGTGATGTGTTTTGTCCTATATTTTTATTTAACTCATTTTAATTTTAATCCCCGCCCCCCACAGGAGGCCTTTTGCCTTTTGGTAGGCCGTCATTGTAAATAAGAATTTGTTCTTAACTGACTTGCCTAGTTAAATGAAGGTTACATGGCCTTTGCAGGCATCCAAAGGCCATGTTTGTAATGTTCTGTGTGTTTACTGTGAGCCTGCAGGGAAGATTAGTTAAAGCAAAACCTTCCAGAGTCGCCCAATCATGAGTTTGAGTAAAACAGACCAGTGGTATAGACATCTGTGTTTCTTGGTTTGTAGAACAGTTTCATTTCGTTGTTTGCCATTCCTGTGTTCCCCCCCCCCCCCCCCCCCCCTTCCATCTCTTCTGCAGGCATGCAGTGCCCAGGGAGGTCCAGGAGGAGGCGCTCTGCTGAGATGTTGCAACGCAGAACTCTACTGGGTCAGTGACAGAAAAAGTGCTATTTTTGGTTGATGTATGGAATGATTCATTGATTGAGTGGGAGACTGATTTATTGACGGAAAGGTGGATCGATTGATTGATTGATAGATAGATAGATTGATGGTTCTGAGCTCTCTCTCTTCCCCACAGAGAACCACTACAGAGAGAAGCTGTTGCGTCAGTGTTGTAAGGATGGCCTGAGAGAGATCCCCATGCCTTACTCCTGCACCCGACGCTCCCTCTACATCACTGAGGGATGGGAATGCATCAAGGCCTTCAGGTACTGAGTTGAGTTCAATTGAGCTGAGCTGAGTTGAGTTGAGCTGAATTGAAGTGAAGTGCACTGAACAGAATTGTTTGGCACTTTCAGGTACTGCTGCTCCAAGTACAGGGGAGAGGAGTTTGACACCAGACTACCCCCTACCACCACCATACCGCCTACCACCACAGATCTACTCAGGCTGACCCTGGACAGACACATTTTCCCCGAGATGCATAGCAAACAATTTGTCAATTATGGGCTTTCAAGAGGTAACATTGATGATGATGGACTAGCTGGTTAATGAATTGTTAGGTGTTTGTGGCAGCAGTGTTGTAGTACTCGAATCCGGTCTCGACATACATAGTGAGTGTATCAGTCTTGTCTCGGTGTCAGGTACATTTTTACTCAGAAACAATGATCATAATTTCTTCCCGAGACCAGCTGAAACCAGTGTAGTAACAAAAGGAATAATTGTCAGCAGTGGTAGCGCTCGTGGTGGGACGTCCGACTCTTTTTACTGACTCTGATCTTTCCCACTCATTCAGTCAAAAATAACTAATCTTTCTACTAATTTTGTTCATTTGCGTCACTGTTAGAGCCTCACAGTGGCGGTGTCATAATACCCATAAAACCTAGCTGACAAAAAGGGAAATGGTTCCAATCATTTTCCCCACAGGGGATTTCAGAAACACTTCAAATAAGGGCTGTGTTTCCTGTAGTCTTACCCTGATTTAATGTTTTGATAACCATGTAAATCTCTCTCGGACAAGGTGACTTTTATCAATATATTCGCCTGTATTTACTTTACAGCTAATTGGCATCCAATTAGCAAAAGTTCAAATCCCTGCAAGTCATCTCTAGCTGGCACCTTTGCTAACATTATCAATTTATTAATTACTACAATTAGCTAAACCAGAGATTCTAACCTTTGCCTCGTTTCGTCAGTCTTGTCCAGATTATCATGGCATTTGTAGTTCCTTATGATAGCCACGTTAGTTTCACCTAGTCGGCTTGGGGATTCAAACAGGTGACCTTTGTTCCTGGCCCAATGTTCTTAACTGCTAGGCTATCTGCTGCCCCATTTCGTTCACCAAAGGGGGCTTATTGGAGCTGACATTTGTGACAGACTTGTAAACGTGTGCTTTAAGCAATGTACATGTGTTGATTGCTAGGCATACAAATCAGATGATTTATTGGTACATTTGAGACGAGGTCTAGTTGTGACCGTCCCAGACTAGATTGTGAACGACTCTTGGCGGAATGCATTGCGTGACTACCATGGGGGTGATAAGCGCAGTCGTTTGCAAACTGCAGCACCCAAAAGATTCGTTCTCGAGTTTGAGTTTGTTGAGCAGAGTCTGTGTGTTTTGATTCTACAAAGCTGCGTCCATAACATTCAATAATCAATGAATTGCACTTGTTCTTGCACCATGTGATTCATTATCAGTTCTAATCATGTATTTTTCTTCTCTATGCTCATGATCTATTTTCCTGCACCATATGACAGACAGTTAGTTGGAGATCAAAGCTCTTCTCTGGAGCCACCGAGCCTGAAGAGTGTGTCTTAACCCTGCTGTAGGGTTCATTGCTGCCAGCATTAGCAGGTCAAACAAATTACTAAAATGAACGAATCATGACTCTCGAGTCAGTCAAAAGAGTTGTTCAAAAATAATGAATTGTTCGCAAACTGCACATCACCAGTCAGCACGTAAAACAGCTTCGCCAGGCCAAATATCCACACTCCTTTCATGACACATGAATATCTGATCCCCTATTGAAACCTGGGGTTCCTACTTTACTTGTAAAATGACTGTCCATTACTTTCACTACAAGGTTTGAGGATATTTTTCAGTGCTCAGCAGGATTTCCTTGATTTGCTGGTAGGAACTAGTGTGGGAAATTGCTTGAAAGTTTTATGCTAACTATTAGTAAGGGGACACTAGGGTAAACTTGTCTTCTTATGGACCTGTTTGGATTAGTGATAACTTTTGTCCTCAGCATTTATCACCATTCTGAATGTCTAAAGAATGTCCTTCTGAAATCTGAACACAGAAATACTGGACTTTTTCAACTCTTATTATGGTGGATTTGCATTTTTCTGGTCTCGGTCTTGGACCCCTCGCTCCCGTCCCGGTCTCTTAGTCTTGGACCCCTCGTCTAATTTAATTTCATTCTAACCAGATCTAACTTCCGTCCAAGTGGCCCCTGTATGTTACAGCAGAGAACTGAGTTCAAAATGATTGATTGCTCAATTAATCCGTCAATCAATCGATTCATCCACTCATCCATCAAACAGAGTTGAAACATGTTTATTTTTTGGCATCAGGTGAAGAAATATTGAGCGAGTCTTTAGTGAGAATGGAATCCAAACCTGTTCTGGAAGGACAGAGAGGGTCTTTTGCTGAGGAAGAGGAGGAGGAAGAGGAGGATGACTTTATGGAGGAGAGTGAGGTGACAGTAAGGTCTAAGTTCTATGAGTCATGGCTGTGGAAAGACCTGCCGCTGCCCAGTGTGCCTGAGGACAGCAGAGACGGGTGAGTGAATGTGTGTCTGTCCTCTCACCCCTTTATGGAAAGGGACAGCAGTTGCCCTGCTCATAGGCTAAGACTTGGTTTGAAACTGTGCTGAACTGTGCGCACTACAGGCTACTTCCTATGAGTAGGGCCAGGGGTTTTTCCTAACCACATGACCTGTCCAGGGAAAACTCTTTCTATGAGGGGTTGACCAGTTTTGTGATCCCAGTCGAAAGAGGAATAGGCCAAGCCACACTCCTCTCACCCTTAAAGGGATACTGCAAGGTTCTGGCAATTAAGCTAGTTACCTGTAGACTTACAGTCATCATTGTCTTGCTAAACTACCTATTTATTTGTATTTTTTTTAATTTGACCTTTATTTAACTAGGCAAGTCAGTTAAGAACAAATTCTCATTTTCAATGACGGCCACGGTGGGAACAGTGGGTTAACTGCCTTGTGTCAGCTCTGGGATTTGATCTAGCAGCCTTTCGGTTACTAGTCCAACGCTCTAACCACTAGGCTACCTGCCGCTCTGGTAGCCGCCTAGAACTTCCTTCATACTGCACATAGAGACACAGAAATGGTATCCACGAGTTCATTAGACTCTGGAGAAGTAGAAAAGGGCAAATTGACAGAATCTCGCAGTATCCCTTTGAAATGAAACGACCTACTCTGTAAATCCCCAGAGTTGCACCACAGTGGACTGGAGGTCACATTGAGACTGGCTGGGTTAACAGATCAGGAACAGCCTGGCCTTTTTTCATTCCCCCCCAAAAAATAAACACTGTTGCACCATCGTGTACTGTCCCAGGGATATTTATGTGTGTGTGTGTGTGTATTTATTTGTGCGCGTGCGTGTGTATTTATTTGTGTGCGTGCGTGTCACTGTTAGCATTGCATTAGGCAACGGCATCAATCGATCACAATCCACCAGTCTCTCTCTCTATTTATCTTCAAGATAATGTTTTACTGTGCTCATGCCACAAGCTGAGCTTACAAGAGGTCAACTCAATGGGATTCATTAGTTTGGGTCTGTTCCTTACAGGTTGGCAACGCTGCATGTGGAATCCATCTTCCCAGACACTATCACCCAGTGGGGGGTACTAGCCATCAGCTCCTCACCTGTAACAGGTAGACCCTTCCCTTCCCCTGGGGTAGCCATGGTCCCAGTCCCTAAGTGCTACGCCCTTGTTGGCAAGGTGAAACACCAATCAGAGGGCAAGGTGGAACTGTTACCATATCACTAACACCTGTCATGTCCAATCAGATCACCACATGTGCATAGGGTTTAGGATTTAAGGGGTCTATTTGGGATTGGGCCTAATTGTCAGTGGTCTAAAATGGCTTCCTCTCACTGTACCCATATTCAGTCATTTCCCAGGAGGAGTCCAGGTAGTATGCTAGTGGGGATACTGGTGCCATATGAGGAATACAACATATTGCTGTACAATTCTATCATTCTAACTAAAGCATGAAGTCCTCAACCACCTGCTGTTTGTTCGTTTGAATCATTTTGTTTTTATTCCAGGTTTCTGCGTAGCCGAGCCGTGGAACGTGCGTACGTGGAAGCGTTTCTTCGTGGACCTGAAGCTGCCGTACTCAGTGGCGAGGAACGAACACGTGGAGATCAAAGCTGTGCTCCATAACTATGGCGACGAGGACTTGGAGGCAAGCTCACCTCTGGCCTCTCACCCATGACTTCTATCTAATCCTCAAACCTTACCTTAACCATCAGGCTGATTAATTAATATCTGAGGAAACCTCTATCTACCTACTACTCCCTCTACTCCCACCCGCTAGCTCCCCTCTGATCCCTTCCTGTCAGCCATTTTGTGTCTTAACCCTCCTAACCCTCCCATTACTGTCAGCCATTTTGTGTCTTATCCCTCCTAACCCTCCCATTACTGTCAGCCATTTTGTGTCTTAACCCTCCTAACCCTCCCATTACTGTCAGCCATTTTGTGTCTTAACCCTCCTAACCCTCCCATTACTGTCAGCCATTTTGTGTCTTGACCGTCCCAGTTTCCTCCTCTTTTCAGCTTACCTAGAAGCAATGGTGCTACTGAAGACGGAGGACATGTGCTGTGTGGCGTTCAATGAGAAATCCACCCAGTTCTGCTCACTTCCTCTCAGCCATTTTGTGTCTTGATCATCTCCGTTTCCTCCTCTACTCAACCCAGGTTAAGGTGGTGCTACTGAAGACAGAGGACATGTGCAGTGTGGCGTTCAATGGGAAACACACCCAGGAGGTGAGGTTGAAGGGCAGCTCGTCCCTGGTGGTTCCCTACACCATCATACCGCTCAAGGCCGGAGAGATGCTACTGGAGGTCCTTGCCATGGCCAAAGGGTTTATGGGTAGCGATGGGGTCAAGAAGAAGCTACGCGTGGTGGTGGGTGACTATTTCAGATGTTAGTTAAAAAAAAAAATAATAATAATAATAAAATAAATAAAATATATATAGCGACTGTGAATCAGTGTCCTTACCTAAGATACGAGGACCGGTATCTCAAAGCTGTTTTCAAAACCCTGTAACAGGTGGAAGGAGTGCAGAAGACTAAAGTGCAGAGTTTTGTATTGAATCCTTCTGTCAAGGGAGGGAACGGTGAGCAGAACTAAGACACTCATCATCTCTAACCCTAATGCTCACCATTACCATGTCCCCTTTAGAAACAGCCTTTACTAAGTATTCTTACTATGTTTCCCCCCAGATGGGAGGCAGGTAGTGAAGGTGGACAAAGTGGAGCTGGGCTCCCTGGTTCCAAACTCTCAACCAGAGACATTCATCAACATCAGGGGTAGGCCTAACTGAGAAACGAGGTTTACGTTATTAGACAGAGATGGTGGCTGGCGGGTGCCTCTAACCCTTTGGGTTGGTTATGGGCATTGTGAAGCCAAAGCAGCTGTGTGGACATATAACCTATTCTATTCCATTCCTTCCATTCTATTCTCTATTCTGCTCTCTCCACTCTCTACTCTACTCTGCTCTACTCTACTCTCTACTCTACTCTACTCTGCTCTACTCTACTCTGCTCTCTCTACTCTGCTCTACTCTACTCTCTACTCTACTCTGCTCTACTCTACTCTGCTCTCTCCACTCTACTCTACTCTGCTCTACTCTACTCTCTACTCTACTCTGCTCTACTCTACTCTGCTCTACTCTACTCTGCTCTCTCCACTCTACTCTACTCTGCTCTACTCTACTCTCTACTCTACTCTGCTCTGCTCTACTCTCTACTCTACTCTGCTCTCTCCACTCTACTCTACTCTGCTCTACTCTACTCTACTCTGCTCTCTCCACTCTACTCTACTCTGCTCTCTCCACTCTCTACTCTACTCTGCTCTCTCCACTCTCTACTCTACTCTGCTCTACTCTACTCTCTACTCTGCTCTCTCCACTCTCTACTCTACTCTGCTCCACTCTCTACTCTACTCTGCTCCACTCTCTACTCTACTCTGCTCCACTCTCTACTCTACTCTGCTCTCTCCACTCTCTACTCTGCTCTCTCCACTCTCTACTCGACTCTGCTCTCTCCACTCTCTACTCTACTCTGCTCTACTCTGCTCTACTCTACTCTGCTCTCTCCATTCTCTACTCTACTCTGCTCTCTCCACTCTACTCTACTCTGCTCTACTCTACTCTGCTCTCTCCACTCTCTACTCTACTCTACTCTGCTCTACTCTGCTCTGCTCTCTCCACTCTCTACTCTACTCTGCTCTACTCTACTCTGCTCTTTCCACTCTCTACTCTACTCTGCTCTACTCTACTCTGCTCTACTCTGCTCTGCTCTCTCCATTCTCTACTCTACTCTGCTCTACTCTACTCTGCTCTGCTCCTCCCACCAGGTAACCTGTTGGCTGATACCATAGACAACAGTATCAGCGGTGACTCTCTGGCCTCTTTGATCCGTATGCCTGGTGGCTGTGTGGAACAGAACCTAGCCAGCATCACCCTGCCTCTTATAGCCACTGTCTACCTGGACCATTCCAACGACTGGGAGGCTGTAGGGGTGCAACGCAGGGTGGAGGCCATGAACTACATACAGAAAGGCTACCAGAAGCAGCTGGTGTATAAGAAGAAAGACGACTCTTACCCCCCCTACAGGAATGAAGGCACAAGCACATGGTATTGTTCAAATACATAGAAGAAGAAGAAGAATGTGTCAATCACAGAGTAATCTAAATAATACAATGGATTGTATTTGTAACCCTCACAGCCTCTCTCTCTACCTTTCCCCTTTTCTCTCTCTCTTTCTGTCTCCCTCTCCTCTCCCTCCCCCTCTCTCCCTTCCCCTCTACCTTCTCTTTCCCCACCTCGACCCCTCTCCCTCCACCCCTCTCCCTTCCCCCCACCCTCACTTTCTCCCCCTCTCCCTCCACCCCTCTCCCTTCCCCCCACCCTCTCTTTCTCCCCCTCTCCCTTCCCCCCACCCTCTCTTTCTCCCCCTCTCCCTTCCCCCCACCCTCACTTTCTCCCCCTCTCCCTCCACCCCTCTCCCTTCCCCCCACCCTCTCTTTCTCCCCCTCTCCCTTCCCCCCACCCTCTCTTTCTCCCCCTCTCCCTTCCCCACCACCCTCGTTCTCTCCCTCTCCCTGCCCACCATCTCTTTCTCCCCCTCTCCCTTCACCCCTCTCCCTTCCCCCCACCCTCTCTTTCTCCCCCTCTACCTTCCCCACCACCCTCGTTCTCTCCCTCTCCCTGCCCACCATCTCTTTCTCCCCCTCTCCCCCACCCCCACCCCCTCTCTCCCCTATCCCTTATAGGATCACAGCGTATGTAGTGAAGGTGTTCTCTATGGCTCGTCAGCTGGTAGGAGTGAGTGAACAGGACGTGTGTGGTCCTCTCCTCTACCTGATCAACAACAAACAGCAGACCACTGGATCTTTCAGAGAGGACAACCCTGTCTACACTACTACTATGACAGTAAGAAGAGACACACACACACACGGGTGGATGCAGAAGCACGTGCGCACAAATACACACATGGACGGATGTGCGCACACATTCACACTCTAACAGACAGGGAGAGATCTGGGACCGAAGTCTGATAACAGTTTCTCTCTTCTCCAGGGTGGAGTACAAGGTGCAGAGTCTCAGTCCACTCTCACAGCCTTTGTCCTGATAGCCATGACTGAAGCCACCAAGGGTACAGAACTCAACTGCAATGGAGCTGGCCACACCATCAAGGTAAGCCGGTCCCAGAACCGGCAGAAACTGTTATATCGGGACGGGAGATAAGTCAGTTATTTATTTTTATTTATTTAACCTTTATTTAACTAGGCAAGTCAATTAAGAACAAATTCTTATTTACAATGTGGGTTGTTCAGGGGCAAAACGACCCATTTTTTTATGTTTTTTGTTGTTGAATTTTTACCCCTTTTTCTCCCCAGTTTCGTGGTATCCAATTGTTTAGTAGCTACTATCTTGTCTCATTGCTACAACTCCCGTACGGGCTCGGGAGAGACGAAGATTGAAAGTCATGCGTCCTCCGATACACAACCCAACCAAGCCGCACTGCTTCTTAACACAGCGTGCATCCAACCCGGAAGCCAGCCGCACCAATGTGTCGGAGGAAACACCGTGCACTTGGCAACCTTGGTTAGCGTGCACTGCGCCCGTCCCGCCACAGGAGTCCCTGGTGCGCGATGAGACAAGGATTTCCCTACCGGCCAAACCCTCCCTAACTCGGACGACGCTAGGCCAATTGTGCGCGAACCCAGAGTCTCTGGTGGCACAACTGGCGCTGCAGTACAGCGCCCTTAACCACTGCGCCACCCGGGAGGACCTAAGACCAAATTGTTGTTCAGGGGCAAAATGACCTTGTCAGCTGGGGGATTCGATCCCAACGCTCTAACCACTAGGCTACCTGATGCCCCAGTTAGAAGTAAGTTAGTCATCTGTGAGTAGGATGCGTTTTTACCTGCCTCCCCTGGTGGATCTTGGATTTCGTTGTCCGACCTGTTATCACGCTACGTTTGCATGCGCCATGGCTGACCATTAATCCAACCGGTGTAAATGGCATGTCGGTGTTGGGAAATGGGGCTTTCCTGCCGACTCTTTTGTGTTAAAATTCAGGTTTATTCTTTATCCCTCTGCTCATATAAGAATGGAATTAATAAGCCACCAAACTAATGGATAGACAGTGAAGTTGTATTCTATTGTATTGTATTAGAATGGGATCCAGAATGCTGCCAACTATCTGAGGAGCACGTATGGTAGTCTGAAGAGGCCCTACTCTCTGGCCATCTCTGCCTACGCTCTGTCTCTGGTTGACGAGACACCTTCACTGTTCTTTAAAACCCTGCTACTCAAAGCTGCCTCTCCAGGTAGGGAAATGTCTGTCTGTCTCCGTTTCTCTCTCTCCCCCCCCCTCTCTCTGTTGTCCTTCACTGTTATTCTCTCCCCCTCTCCTCCCTCCCTCCTTCCTCCCTCTCTCCCCTCCTCCAGACGGTACCCATTGGCCAGACAGTGAGAACCGCCTGTTCACTCTGGAAGCGACGGGCTACGCCCTGCTAGCCCTGGTGAAGAGTCATCACATGACTGAAGCCGCCGCACCTTTCGAGTGGCTCAATGAGCAGCGCCGCAGGGGCGGGGGCTACGGATCCACCCAGGTACTGAGTGACATCATTGGAAACGAGTATTGCATGATGTCAGTGAGCTGAGTTTATGTCAACAGTGTTATTGCAGGTTGTCACTAACCAGTCCAGTTTGTTGCCCTCCGCCATTTGGATCTCCACACAATCCAGTACATCTTTTATAATAATCTTTCTGCTTCCTCTCTCTCCCCCAGCCCACCATGGTTGTTCTGCAGGGTCTGTCTGGGTACCTGATGAAGAAACCTCCCAATGACCTGAGTCTCCAGGTGGACCTGAGCATCCAGGGCCGCAGCGACCAGCGCTACCACTTTGACCCCAGGACCTCCTACGTGGCACGCTCCTCCAGGGTAGGAGGGATGCTGTTCTCTCTTCCTCTCTCTCTCTTTCACCATTTATTCTCTCCCAACCTACCTGTATCTGATGTCAAATATGTGGCCTAGGTTTAGGAACCATGATGTATCATGTTCCTCTTTCACCATCTCCCCTCTTCTGTGGGGTTTTCACTCAGGCTCCTATAGACCAGGGATTCAGAGTGGAGGCCAAAGGGAAGGGGCAAGGTATACTAGAGGTATGACCACAACACATGTCTATGGCCATTAGTCAATGCACGATAGTAGAGCTTGTCTATGATCATCTTGTCACATTGATGTATGACGTCATATTTGTTTGTGTTGTCACTTCCTGGTCTAATGACCTCTGACCTAGGTGGTGACCTACTACAACGAGCTCCCTGAGGTGCATGAGAAGAGCAGCTGCAAGAACTTTGATTTGGACGTGACCATCGCAGAATCTAGTGGTAGGTTAATCCAGCTCTCAATCTCCATTTGTATCTTAATCTTAATCTCAATCTTAGTCTCAATCCCAGTCTCAAATCTTAAACTCAATGTTTTTTTTTAACCCCGTTGACAGAAAAACCTCCACCAGATGCAGAGAAGTCCTACAGGATCACTATTAATGTCAGGTGAGATTATGCAGTACTATGTTGAATGTCTAGGCTACCTGGCAGTCTGTCTTTTCATACTCTCCTTTGGTCCCCTCTGGGAAATACACTAGGGTACTTACTGTTATTGGATAACACTTGAGTCTCTACTTTTTCATTCCATCTTCCTCTTCATTCTACTATTCTCTCTCTCTCTTTCCTTCCTCCAGGGCACTGGGACTAAGGGAGGTCAGGATGGTTGTTCTGGACATCAGTCTTCCTACTGGGTTCGTGCCAGAGAATGAAGACCTGGAGATGGTACTGGATCCCACGTTAAAGGGACAGTTCACCCCAATTACTAAGTTATACATTGGTTTCCTTACCCTGTCAACCGTCTATGGACAAGTTATGACAGCAATCCATGCTTTGGTTTTATTTCCCTGGCACTGTTTCCAGATGCTAACGTTTTAGCAGTAGCAGAAGTCCAATTCAAGTCATGGGACCGATATGTTTTATTTGTTTTGCACATCGTATCCAAATCATCGGAAAGTATCTAACACTTATTGTGAAGCTCAACAAAGTCACTTACAGAGGATTTGAACATGATGCCAAAAAATGCTAATATCGGACCCATTACTTTAATGAGATTTGCGCCACAAATGCTAAACGCTAAAGGGGATTTGTGCCACATATGCATTTGGAAACAGTGTCAGGGAAACTAAATCAAAGCATGGATTGCTGTCATACCTTGTCCATAGACTGCTTACAGGGTAAGGAAACCGATATGTAATTAAGGTGAATTATCCCTTTAATCTACTTGTAATGTTCATCTGTCTCCACTAGATGGCTGTCTAACTGCATGTCTGGTCTTTGACTCAATGTCCAACTTGTTTTCTACTGCATGTGTTTAAGTGTAGCTTATTGTGACCGTGTGCATATTGAAAGTGTTTGTTTGTTTTTGTGTTTGTTTGCCTCCAGCTGACCAACTCAGTGGACCGTTACATCAACAACTTCCAGATAGTGGACAACCTGAGTGACAGAGGCTCCCTCATCATCCACCTCTTCAAGGTACCAGAACAGATCTAGGATCAGTTTATCCTCTCAGAAATCCTAACTTTTTAGGTGGGATCTTAGATCAGTGTCAAGGGGTAACTTCCTTTTCATCATTCACCTGTTCAAGATACTGGAACCATAGAAATAGAATCTCAATAGAATCTCATTCTATTTCTATGACCTGAACGTAGAGAGACCAGCGTTACCATGTCAACCCTAGAAGTTGATTGGTCATACTTTTTTTTCGCTCTGTCTGGGTTGAGGTTGTCTGTGGCCTGTAGGCACAGATCTTGGATCAGCTTTCCCTCCCCAAATCTTAAAGGTAAAAGGCAAACTATTAACTCAAAACTGGCCTTAGATCAGTGTCCGGAAGTAGCTTCATTGTGCTCTTCTGTGGTCTACCTGTACTACCAGGTGTCCAACAAGGAGACTGAGACCATCATCTTCCGACTGCAGCAGACGTTCAAAGTGGGACTCCTCCAACCTTCATCTGTCACTGTCTATGAGTACTACAACCCAGGTAGATACTGTCTACGAGTACTACAACCCAGGTAGATACTGTCACTGTCTACGAGTACTACAACCAGGTAGATACTGTTACTGTCTACGAGTACTACAACCCAGGTAGATACTGTCTACGAGTACTACAACCCAGGTAGATACTGTCTACGAGTACTACAACCCAGGTAGATACTGTCACTGTCTACGAGTACTACAACCCAGGTAGATACTGTCTACGAGTACTACAACCAGGTAGATACTGTTACTGTCTACGAATACTACAACACAGGTAGATACTGTCTACGAGTACTACAACCCAGGTAGATACTGTCACTGTCTACGAGTACTACAACCCAGGTAGATACTGTCTACGAGTACTACAACCCAGGTAGATACTGTCACTGTCTACGAGTACTACAACCCAGGTAGATACTGTCTGAGTACTACAACCCAGGTAGATACTGTCACTGTCTAAGAGTACTACAACCCAGGTAGATACTGTCACTGTCTAAGAGTACTACAACCAGGTAGATACTGTTACTGTCTATGAATACTACAACCCAGGTAGATACTGTCTATGAGTACTACAACCCAGGTAGATACTGTCACTGTCTATGAGTACTACAACCCAGGTAGATACTGTCACTGTCTATGAGTACTACAACCCAGGTAGATACTGTCTACGAGGACTACAACCCAGGTAGATACTGTGACTGTCTACGAAGTACTACAACCCAGGTAGATACTGTCACTGTCAACGAGTACTACAACCCAGGTAGATACTGCTACTGTCTATAAGTACTACAACCCAGGTAGATACTGCTACTGTCTATGAGTACTACAACCCAGGTAGATACTGCTACTGTCTATGAGTACTACAACCCAGGTAGATACTGTCACTGTCTATGAGTACAACAACCCAGGTAGATACTGTCACTGTCTATATGAGTACTACAACCCAGGTAGATACTGCTACTGTCTATGAGTACTACAACCCAGGTAGATACTGTCACTCTATGAGTACTACAACCCAGGTAGGACTATGGTTTGTTTTGACCATATTTCATATGCCCTCGAACAAGAGAAGCTATTGTAAACATTGGAGTTGATCATTTCTCTCTGTCTGGTGGAGAAATGTTAACATAGCGTGTCTCTCTATCAGACCACCGCTGCAGTCGCTTCTACAGCCCCAAAGAGGACAAGGACGAACTCTCACAGATCTGCAGGAACAATATATGTCGCTGTACACAGGGTGAGTGTGTGTGTGCGTGCGTGTGTGTATCTGTGTGTGGTTGTGTGTGTGTGTGTGTGTGTTTATGTGTGTGCCATACATGAGTGTGTGTGATAATGATGTGTGTCTCTCTCCTATTAGGTGATTGCTGTGTGTCTAAGTCCCTAACTGATCCAGTCCCCTATGGAGCACGAGAGGACCACGCATGCAAAGGATTATACCACGGTATGCTATATCTGTTTTCACTATAGAATATAATACCCATGTTATAGACATTATATACATGTTGTAGATATTATAGGCATGTTATATGTATTATATACATGTTATAGGCATGTTATAGACATGTTATAGGCATGTTATAGACATTATATACATGTTGTAGATATTATAGACATGTTATATGTATTATATACATGTTATAGGCATGTTATAGGCATTATAGACATGTTATATAGATTATAGACATGTTATATGAATATTATAGGCATGTTATATGTATTATGTACATGTTATAGGCATGTTATAGACATTATATACATGTTGTAGATATTATAGGCATGTTATATGTATTATATACATGTTATAGGCATGTTATAGACATGTTATAGGCATTATTGACATGTTATAGACATGTTATATGAATGTTATAGGCATTATAGACATATTATAGGCATGTTATAGGCATTATAGACATGTTATAGGAATATTATAGGCATGTTATAGACAGACATGTAATAGGCATTACAGACATGTCATAGGCATTATAGACATGTTGTATGAATATTATAGGCAATATAGACATGTTATAGACATCTTATAGGCATATTATAGGCATGTTATAGGCATTATAGGCAGGGTATAGACATGTTATAAGAATATTATAGGCATTATAGGGATGTTATAGGCATGTTATAGACAGACATGTTATAGGCATTATAGACATGTTATAGATGTGTTATAGACATAATGTTATATACGTTATAGACATGTCATAGGCATTATAGACATGTTATAGATATGTTCTGAACATTATAGACATGCTATAGAAGTGTTATAGGCATTGTATGCATGTTATAGACCTTATAGACATGTTATAGTCATTGTAGACACGTTATAGGCATAGACATGTTATAGGCATTATAGACATGATAGACACTTTAGACATGTTATAAACATGTTATAGACAGACATTTTATAGACATTATAGATGTTATAGGCATTAAACATATGTTAGACGTGTTATAGACATGTCATAGACATGTTATAGGCATTATAGACATGTTATAGATATGTTCTGAAGATTATATACATGTTATAGACGTGTTATATGCATTGTATGCATGTTATAGACATTATATACATGTTATTGACATGTTATAAGCATTATAGACATGTTATAGACGTTATAGATATGTTCTGAACGTTATAGACAGGCTATATAAATTATAGACATGTTATAGGCACTATATACATTTTATAGACATAGACATGTTATAAGCATTTATAGACATGTTATAAGCATTATAGACATGTTATAGGCATGTTATAGGCATAGACATGTTATAGGCATAGACATGTAATAGGCATGTTATAGAGATTATAGACATGTTATAGGCATAGACATGTAATAGGCATGTTATAGACATTATAGACATGTTACAGGCATTATAGACATATAGGCATGTTATAGAGATTATAGACATGTTATAGGCATTATAGACATATAGGCATGTTATAGAGATTATAGACATGTTATAGGCATTCTAGACATATAGGCATGTTATAGAGATTATAGACATGTTATAGGCATTCTAGACATATAGGCATGCTATAGAGATTATAGACATGTTATAGGCATTATAGAGATATAGGCATGCTATAGAGATTATAGACATGTTATAGGCATTCTAGACATATAGGCATGCTGTAGAGATTATAGACATGTTATAGGCATTATAGACATATAGGCATGTTATAGAGATTATAGACATGTTATAGGCAATCTAGACATATAGGCATGCTATAGAGATTATAGACATGTTATAGGCATTATAGACATATAGGCATGTTATAGAGATTATAGACATGTTATAGGCATTCTAGACATATAGGCATTCTATAGAGATTATAGACATGTTATAGGCATTATAGACATGTTATAGAGATTATAGACATGTTATAGGCATTATAGATCTGTAAATATGCCACACTGAGACAATACTAAACCATGTACAGTATATGGTACAGCTATAAATGAATGTTGTCCGTCAGAGGTGAAACTATCATCTAACGCTTCATTCTTTAATTGTCTTAGTCAAATTGTTCCTTGGGGACAGTCAAGTGTATTAAATCATTGATTGAGTAGAGTGTATTTTGCTGTTCTGATGCTTCTCACGCGTCTGTCCTCCAGTGTACAAGGCCAAGGTCCTGAGTGTCAGCCAGAGTCAGTATGACAGATATGAGATGAAGATCACACAGGTTATAAAAATAGGTAAGCATCTTATGTCATCTAGTCCTTCTCTGTCCTCTACCCATCTCTCCTTACCCTCTTTGTTTCAGAATGTGATGCTGAGTTAGTTCAAACATGGTTAACTCTGTCTCTCCCTCCCTCCCTCCCTCCCTCCCTCCCTCCCTCCCTCCCTCCCTCCCTCCCTCCCTCCCTCCCTCCCTCCCTCCCTCCCTCCCTCCCTCCCCTCTCTCTCTAGGAGTGGAGGAAGGGGTCAGTGTGGGTGACACTAAGGTCTTCCTGTCACATGCTGGCTGTAGAGGAGGTCTGGACCTGAAGGAGGGTACAGACTACCTCATCATGGGGCCAAAAACTGACCTCTGGTACAAGGACAGCTCCACCAACAGGTGGGGAGAGGCAGTGACATGTTATAATGGACTTATAGTACTGACAAGACAAAGCAAGTCAGAGCAATAAAGTTATGTTAATATCTGCCTAAAGGGGTTATTTTCTCTCTTCTTTCCCTCTTCTTTCCCTCTTCTCTCTCTCTCTCTCTCTCAGTGCTACATACATGCTGGGCAAGGATGCCTGGGTAGAGCGTTGGCCCACCTCAACAGAGTGTGCTAGTGATGCCAAACTCAAGGCCAGGTGCACAGAGCTGGACAACTTCAGCAAGGACCTCTCAGAGAAGGGATGTCGGTTTAAATAGACTCTCACTCACTCACTCACTCACTCACTCACTCACTCACTCACTCACTCACTCACTCACTCACTCACACTTTGCCTATGAGCTGCCATGTAGCTTTACACCTCTGGATGCACTGGTTCAGCAGAAACTGTCACCATTTGAGCCATGCAGTCGACATATACTGCTCTGTTGTATAATCACCATGGTAACCATTAGAGGAAAATGGACATTAGAATTAGAAAGCGTAAAAACATGACAGACTGGTGTTAAGCCTGGGTGGGTCTAGGATTGTGTTACTGGGAGCTCAGCGATTCGTCACAGCCAGGGCTACTTGATATGGCATACAATCACAACACACACACTCACACGATGGGAACTCGCTCAGGTGGCACTTGGTGCAGTGGAATATTGTCTCACTACTGTGTAGAATGCATTAGTGTTCCTGGATGTTCCACATAGAGAGAATAACAGAATGCAGAACACCAGGGAGATTCTCAGTACAATAACAGAATGCAGAACACCAGGGAGATTCTCAGTACAATAACAGAATGCAGAACACCAGGGAGATTCTCAGTACAATAACAGAATGCAGAACACCAGGGAGATTCTCAGTACAAACCCTGTATTGAGTTGTGATTATTCACAGCCGTCTCTTTCTCATTCAGTTTGACTACTTGCCCATGTTGTAGATTGCAGTACTTTATTCCCATCGTTGCCACAGATTTGCAAACATAATGATCAACCCATATTCTGCTCTAAGAAAAATAAATGGATGTGTTGTGGTTGGGTTGATTGAAGTATTCTTGGGGTATTATATTGTAAAAAATGCTGTTATAGTTCTTGCACTCTCACACACTCACTCTCTCTCACACACAGGAACACACGCAGGTCAGGTACTAATATCAATGACATATAGGTAGGCCAACAGTATGTAAACTAACTTCAAATAACAGAATATCAGTCTACTTTTGAAATGCTATCGCCATAGCAATGACTCATGATTTCCATGGGATTTTCTGCTGCCTCTAAAATGTGTGTGTGCCCTACATAATCTAAATAGGAAGGTCTGGTAATGGGCAGCTGGTCACACAGCGTAGTGTTGGTAGTGTACACACACGCGCACACACACTGGCATTGCATGCGTAGTGGGTACACACAGAGTGACTTACACACAGTAGCATTTGCTCAGGGGGATATTTCACTGCTTCTGTATCAGATAATGAGATGTAGTCCTGCATTGAGAAGGGGAGAGAAAAAGGCCTACAATTGGAGAGAGAGATGGAGAGGGATAAATACAATGAGAGAGATGGAGAGAAATACAATGAGAGAAATATAAATGGAGAGAAATACAATGAGAGATGGAGAGAAATACAATGAGAGCGAGATAAATACAATGAGAGAGAAATATAATAAGAGATAAATACAATGAGAGAGATGGAGAGAGAAATACAATGAGAGAAATACAAAGGGAGAGAGAAATATAAGAGAGAAATATAATGAGATAAATACAATGAGAGAGACAAATACAATGAGAGAGATGGAGAGAAATACAATGAGAGAGATGGAGAGAAATACAATGAGAGAGATGGAGAGAGAAATACAATGAGAGAGATGGAGAGAGAAATACAATGAGAGAGATGGAGAGAAATACAATGGAGAGAGATGGAGAGAGAAATACAATGAGGGAGATGGAGAAAGAAATACAATGAGAGCGAGATAAATACAATGAGAGAGATAAATATAATAAGAGAGATAAATACAATGAGATGGAGAGATAAATACAATGAGAGAGATGGAGAGAGAAATACAATGAGAGATGGAGAAAGAAATACAATGAGAGCGAGATAAATACAATGAGAGAGATAAATATAATAAGAGAGATAAATACAATGAGATGGAGAGATAAATACAATTAGGGAGATAAATACAATGAGCGAGAGAGAGATGGAGAGAGATAAATACAATGAGGGAGATAAATACAATAAGAGATAAATACAATGAGAGAGAGAGAGATAAATACAATGAGATAAAGATAAGCAAATATGTCTCTTAATCCTCGGGCCAAAAGGAGTTGAGTTACTGCTTAGTTACTGTAGGCTACATTAGCACGCTAACTTAGTGCTCTGCACTGATACTGGAGATCACAGAACAGCAGCTACTGTGGGACAGTGGCTATGTTTCTTCTCCTGAAGTGTGTGCGCTTATACTCCCTGTCATGATTTTAAAAAGAATGGACTGGTGTAAGGGAACTCACACTAGCCATGCTTGCACCTTTCCAATGCTTTTAAATGCATTAGGGGGAGTGATCGAAAGCACAACTCTGGGTGAAGGGTAAAGAATCAGAACTCAGCTTCTGGGTACAATGGCAGATTCCTCGTGTCCTCTCTTCTCGTCTCCTTCTCAAAACGGCACAGGAAAGCGTGGAGAGTGTTGGAGGACAAGACCCTAGGTTCCTTCTTCTCCAATCCTTGATTATTCCTACTGAAGTGAGGAGAGAGGAACATGAGGAATTTGAGACTTACTGACACAGCAGTTGTTTCGTATCTCTCTCACACACAAGAGGAGGAAGTCACACTCTCTCCTTTGTCTTGAGTTATTACCCTCATCTTAGTATTATACATGTGGTGAAACAGACATATTTGTAAATCAACATGATTTCAGAGTGAAACATTTATGTTCGATAAGAGTTTGAAATGTCAGTGTTCATAACATTTAAAATTCTGTCGGTGAGATCTTCAAGTGTATGATAAAGGAGAAGGACAAATCCCTCCAAATTAAAAGCCTTACTAAGCAGAATCCTGAGAGGGATTGTTATGGGAACAAGTTGTTTTGGAGCCAAACTAGTTCACCTAGTTCACCTGTGCACACACTCTCTCTGTGTGTGTGTGTGTGTGTGTGTGTGTGTGTGTGTGTGTGTGTGTGCGCACGCGCGCTCCTCCTTTTAGCCCAAAGTAAAAAGCATGGAACACTGCCTGAATTCTGACCATGTAGGCCTTAGAACATAAGCCAGCCAATCAGCGCTCCTTTCTCCTTGAGACAACACCCAGGGGAACAGATGTGGCCCAGGAAATGAAGAGGATCGGCATCATGGGTATTCACACACAAACCTCCACTCTCTCTAGTAAATCTTGAAGACGCACACACACAAGACGTCACACACAACATCCTGATTTAATTTCCTGTGTTGTGACATGAAATACACAAGATGACAATCTTGAGACAGTCTCTCCTTTTTTCTAATCTCTATACTGTCCGTGCTTCTATATCATCATTTATAGGGGGCGCAGTATGTGTGTTGAAGGCATGACGGAGCCCAGAAACAGGATCTGTTATCTGGATAACACTGTCTGCAGTCTCCAGTGGGAAACTACAGTTGAAGTCAGAAGTTTACATACACCTTAAACTCAGTTTTTCACAAGGGAACAGAGTGCCATTTGGGGAGCAGCCGTATAGTCCACTTGATCCTCTTGTTTTCACTTCTGACTGTTGATTAATGTGGAAAGAGAAGATGTGAGATGAACGCTGACGCCCATGGCAGGTGCAGAGTGTGTGTGTGTATGAGAGAGAGGGTTGGTTGCCTGGGACCGACCGGGGCTGACACTGAGGGAGGGGGACTGTGGGAAAAGAACCCTGGGACCGACCGGGGCTGACACTGAGGGAGGGGGACTGTGGGAAAAGAACCCTGGAACCGACCGGGGCTGACACTGAGGGAGGGGGACTGTGGGAATAGAACCCTGGAACCGACCGGGGCTGACACTGAGGGAGGGGGACTGTGGGAAAAGAACCCTGGGACCGACCGGGGCTGACACTGAGGGAGGGGGACTGTGGGAAAAGAACCCTGGAACCGACCGGGGCTGACACTGAGGGAGGGGGACTGTGGGAAAAGAACCCTGGGACCGACCGGGGCTGACACTGAGGGAGGGGGACTGTGGGAAAAGAACCCTGGGAGCCTGATGCCCAGTCATAATAACACAGGGAGGAAACAGTAATGCAAAGCTCACACAGAGAGAACCAAGGCCACAGTATGTGTGTGAGAGAGAGGGATGGGAAGCATAGAACTGGAGCTTTTAAGAAGATTAGTGTTATATCAGCTGGAATGGTATATGTTTTATTGTGCTAAGTCTGCTACTGTTTAGACATTACGCTACCACTACTGCCTTTCATCCTGCTACTGTTTAGACTATACTATACTACTACTGCCTTTCATCCTGCTATTGTTTAGACATTACACAACTACTACTGCCTTTCATCCTGCTGCTGTTTAGACTATACTATACCACTACTGCCTTTCAGTCTGCTACTGTTTAGACATTACACTACCACTACTGCCTTTCATCCTGCTGCTGTTTAGACTATACTATACCACTACTGCCTTTCAGTCTGCTACTGTTTAGACATTACACTACCACTACTGCCTTTCATCCTGCTACTGTTTAGACTATACTATACCACTACTGCCTTTTATCCTGCTACTGTTTAGACATTACTCTACTAATACAGCCTTTCATCCTGCTACTGTTTAGACATTACTATACTACTGCAGCAGGGTTCCCCAACTAGCGGCCTGGGGGTGATTTGAGACAGTCTCCCAGTTCGACAGTCTCGACAGTTGTCCCATGGCTGAATCTAGTAGATGAGCCCTATACATAGCCTTTCAGTTATGGCAAGTCTGTCTGACCAATTGTTTCCTAGTTACAATGCTTTACAACTTGTCGTACATCACAACTCAGTAGATTAAACAGCAAATGACACCAACTCCCCCTTCTGTAATACCCACCTACCTGCTGACTCAAGCCCCTGCATTCTTATCAACAGGTGTGAGATCAGTTCAAACCTACCTGCTGACTCAAGCCCCTGCATTCTTATCAACAGGTGTGAGATCAGTTCAAACTTACCTGCTGACCCAACCCCCTGCATTCTTATCAACAGGTGTGAGATCAGTTCAAAGCTACCTGCTGACCCAACCCCCTGCATTCTTATCAACAGGTGTGAGATCAGTTCAAAGCTACCTGCTGACCCAACCCCCTGCATTCTTATCAACAGGTGTGAGATCAGTTCAAAGCTACCTGCTGACCCAACCCCCTGCATTCTTATCAACAGGTGTGAGATCAGTTCAAAGCTACCTGCTGACCCAACCCCCTGCATTCTTATCAACAGGTGTGAGATCAGTTCAAAGCTACCTGCTGACCCAACCCCCTGCATTCTTATCAACAGGTGTGAGATCAGTTCAAAGCTACCTGCTGACCCAACCCCCTGCATT
Source organism: Oncorhynchus clarkii lewisi (assembly GCF_045791955.1). NCBI lineage: Eukaryota > Metazoa > Chordata > Actinopteri > Salmoniformes > Salmonidae > Oncorhynchus > Oncorhynchus clarkii. The sequence continues at coordinate 12,854,451 of NC_092159.1, forward strand.
CTTATCAACAGGTGTGAGATCAGTTCAAAGCTACCTGCTGACCCAACCCCCTGCATTCTTATCAACAGGTGTGAGATCAGTTCAAAGCTACCTGCTGACCCAACCCCCTGCATTCTTATCAACAGGTGTGAGATCAGTTCAAAGCTACCTGCTGACCCAAGCCCCTGCATTCTTATCAACAGGTGTGAGATCAGTTCAAAGCTACCTGCTGACCCAACCCCCTGCATTCTTATCAACAGGTGTGAGATCAGTTCAAAGCTACCTGCTGACCCAAGCCCCTGCATTCTTATCAACAGGTGTGAGATCAGTTCAAAGCTACCTGCTGACCCAACCCCCTGCATTCTTATCAACAGGTGTGAGATCAGTTCAAAGCTACCTGCTGACCCAACCCCCTGCATTCTTATCAACAGGTGTGAGATCAGTTCAAAGCTACCTGCTGACCCAACCCCCTGCATTCTTATCAACAGGTGTGAGATCAGTTCAAAGCATACCTAACTAATGCAGTACCAATTGAATCCTTTTTATTTTATTTTTATTTCACCTTTATTTAACCAGGTAAGATAGTTGAGAACAAGTTCTCCTTTACAACTGCGACCTGGCCAAGATAAAGCAAAACAGAGTTACACAAACAACCACACAGAGTTACATAGAATAAACAACTGTACAGTCAACACAATAAAATAAAAAAATGTCTATATACAGTGTGTGCAATTTGGGTAGGTGGCTGTTTGTGTTCGACTCGAGATAAGCTTGACTTTGCCAATGTCAAGGCCATAACACACTTGTCTTGAGTTTTATCTTAGTGTATGAGTGCTCTGACTTAGAGGAGGCTGGTGGGAGGAACTATAGGAGGACGGGCTCATTGTAGTGGCTGGAATAAAATCAACTGGAATGGTACCAAACACATCAAACACAACGTTTGACTCCATTCCATTAATTCCATTCCAACCATTACAATGAGCCCATCCTCCTAAAGCTCATACCACCAGCCTCCTCTGTATGACTAATTCCACACACACTACCTATCTGCGGTTCATCAATTATAGTCAACATCTCAAGGTAAACCTTTAATCATAGGTTAGTGACATAAGATGTTTTAATATTGCACATAAAGGACTAACTAACTCCCACGCGTCCAAGTTATAGAAAAACACATGCCAACATCATTTTGTAATTGCCCTAAATGTATAAATAAAGTTATTTTAAATGAATTGACTTCACTCATACTGTACCGTCTAAGTGTGCACTTCCACTAAACACACTTGATTTATCCTTTTCTTTGATAAAGTAACATCATGCCAAACAAACCCACTTGATGGTCAAGCTGTGCCAGGCAGATGAACAGATTCAATATAGCATCATAGTGAAGGAGAACTCTATTGGCATCTAATGCTTCTCTCTTCTTTCATCATTATCATCCACTCTCATTCAAGTTCACTTTCTGTCTCGCTGAGACTTGTACAGTCTGTATAGTCCCAGTTGTGTGTGTGTGTGTGTGTGTGTGTGTGTGTGTGTGTGTGTGTGTGTGTGTGTGTCTTTATTCATAACTGTTAATGAGTTCTCAGAAGAGATACTATGCATAAATGCGGCATTGGGAATATATGATGCTGCCAGGTTTCAAGTCCCAACACATGACTGTTTCTGGTTCCCTGTTTTCCACCATCACCTGCTAGACAGTTGGCCTGTCTACAGCAATAATAACTGTCTCATTAACACAGACACACAAGCATGTACACAATCACATCCTTAAACATCTGCCAAGACAGAGTTCGCTACCCTGAGTGCCTTGTTTGATCCTACATTAAGAGTGTGTGTGTGTGTGTGTGTGTGTGTGTGTGTGTGTGTGTGTGTGTGTGTGTGTGTGTGTGTGTGTGTGTGTGTTGTCTGTCTGTGTCTGTCTGTGTGTGGTTATGACAGACAGTCCCCTCTCCTTTATGGACCAATCATCACATGTTCCATAGGTATCCCTCACCTTTCCATTGGACAGTACCAGCTGTGTAACTCCACTACAGGAGTGTTGGAGCAGTATGGTAAACAGTGGGCAAAGTTGGTTGAAAGGTCATTGTATTGTCATGACAATCTGTGAAAGCCAGCTCCTCTGTTTGTAACCCTGTTGTCTTGAACACACACACACACACACACACACTTTCTCTCTCTCTCCTGCTCTCTCCTTCTGCTGCATTAACAAGATTAAGAGAGGACAATTAGCAAACCACTCACAACCACTTGTATCACTCTGGGAAAGAACGACAGAAATCTCCCTCTCTCCTCTTCCAAAAGAAGGGATTTCCTCTGGTCTTGAGTTGTGAAGTAAAGGCTTTAAGTGTCTGATCTGATGTGCTAATGTTGGCACCGGTAACAATGGTCTAGTGTATAGAGGGAGTTTATTTTGGGGGTCTGGTTAATGGGGGGAAGTGGAAGGTATTGTTCCCTGTGTGTGTGCCTGTGCGTGTGTGTGCGTATCAGACTACGGTCTTTGGTATCTGTGTTTCAAATAGCACCCTATTCCCTATATAGTGCAGTACGTTTGATCAGAGCCCTATCAAACGTAGTGTACTATATAGGGAATAGAGTGCAATCTGGCACACAGCCTGTGTCAAGGTCCGGACACACTGGTAGAGAGGTGACATCATTGTCACTAGTTGCTGCCCAGATACAGAGGCTTGAAGGAGGAAGCATTTTATTATCGCCAAATTAGGTGACAATAGATTTGTCGATGTGTGTGTGTGTCAGTGCAAGCAGGCATTTGTGTGTGTGTGTGTGTGTGTGTGTTGGTGGGGTTTACTTACACACACCGATTAATCAATTCAAAACAGAATGATCTCTCTCATAGCCTCTCAGTTAGACTAAAAGAAAGGCTGTGGAAAAACAGAGACAGCAGCTCTCATCGGAGCCAACAATGTAAAGGATGACATGACTGTTTAATCCAAATGTTCCAACTTTTCTCACACTTTGTAATCAGATTCCAGCTGCCAGCTGTAAGCAACTGCATCATACGACAAGTGTGTGTGTGTGTGTGTGTGTGTGTGACTGTGCGTGTGACTGTGCGTGTGACTGTGTGTGACTGTGTGTGACTGTGTGTTTGTGTTTTACATAAACTCAACCTCAGCCCCAGCTGTGTACAGTAATGTCAGTCGTCAACCTGACTACAAGTCAGTAATGGAAAAGGGAGTGACTAGTGAGTATTGAAATAGGGGGAGAGGAAGAGGGATTCAAAGAGGGATGTCAGCTGGTTGATTTGAGAGGCATTGTGAGGGTGTGAGAAAAAGACAGCGAGACAGAGACAGCCGCTGACAGAGACAGCGAGACAGAGACAGGGAAAGAGAGACAGAGTGAGACGAAGGCAGAGAGGAACAGTTGATTGAGAAAGAGAGAAAGATCTGTGAATAATCTGTGAATCCAGAAGCACCCAGGAACAGGTTCAGTGACATGCTGGTACATAGACCCTTAGATGTGGCCAGAGGAGGTTTACACATAGAGAAATAAAGTAGAGTGTTCTAGTCATGTCCCACATGGCACCCTGATCCCAATACAGTGCACTACTTTTGACCAGGCCCCATAGAGCTCTAGTCAAAAGTAGTGCACTATAGCAGGGAATGGGGTTCCATTTGGGATGCACATTGGATCTTTGTCTTAACCATCTGAAAACAAAGAGCCGATTATAGAAGAAGAGGAAACACGTACACACGAGAAGTAGACTCTCCTCAGATGTGATGATGAGATAATATAGCAACAGCCGTGGCTCTACTGTTTAACTTACATCGGAAATGTTTAGTCTTAGCAGGACTGATAAGGAATATGACATTCAGTCTTTTAGTGCATTCTTCTGTTTTGATGCTTATGTGATACTCAAACAGGCAATGCTTGAAATCTCATCTCCACAGGAAAGACACAATAATCTTGTTCTGACCTATTGCTCAGGATGCTGCTTTAGATGTGGGTAAAGCGTATGGTGCAGGAGCACACATGCATGTGTGTGACTTTTTGGTAGCAGCAGAGGGACTCTGTTTCCCAAATTCAAAGAGAATCCACCAAACCTCTCTCAAGCCTATGCTTAAACAGATGGAGGCATTGCATTAACTATACAGGTAAACCAAACACTAGCATATTCAAGATGTTTATCCAGGATAAGTATTCGGTTGGCCGCTTCCCAAACATTCATGCATAACACAATAGTTTTTGGGAGGTGGCCAACCATGGGATTACCCCGGGTTTAATGGTTGAAATCGTGAAATCCATTCTGACTCACTTTTTTGGTATGGGTTCTTATAGAGGGGAAACTAAAATAAGACCTGGATTAAAATACTATCTAAAATAATTTAAAATACTTTATCTGGGATTGATTGAGCTTGACTGTCACTACGGAACCAATAGAATAGTCACAAAAATGCAAACGTCGCCCATCCAGCACTCCAGGCAAACTACAGATGTAGGATCTTAATTTGATCACTCTTTTGTTGCTGAGAATTTTCCTGCACAGCAGGAAATGCAAAACTTGTAGTGTATTCAAGGTTTAAAAATGCTTCTAAAGTTTGTAATTTCCACTTTAGTGCCCTAACAAAAAAACATTTCCTGCTGCTGCATAATTATTTTCATGCGGTAGCAAACTGGCTCAAATTAAGACCCTATATCTGTAGAGCAAATGTTAAAAGTATATGAAAAGATTTCAAATAGAAATCAATCCCAGGTCTGACACATATGAAAGGTTTTTTTCATTATGCACTATGCATAGGTTTTGGAATAGAATTAGGTATTAGGTACTTTTATGTACTTTCATCCACACCCTGCTTGTAAAACTCTCATCCCTCCACAGATCAAATTTAACTAGCGACTGGATTCAATCCGTATCGTGAAAGTCTCATGGTAAATCTGCATACATTTTTTAAAGTAATTTACAATTGAGCAGACATATGCAGTGTTTACCGTGAATACAGTCTCCGCGGACACTGGAACATTGCCTTTCAATTTAAGTGGAGCTATAACGCAGATCTTCCACGATACTTCTGCGATACGGATTGAATCCAGACCTATTTCTCCCTCTCTCTTCTCTCTCATGCACATTTCCTCTCTGTGTCTCTCCATATCTCAATTTGTCTCTGTTTATCTCTCCTTTCTCTATTTTACTGTGTCTATCCTGTTGTCTGGGTCTAGACTTTAGGGAAACCTCTAGCCTCTCTGTCGGCATGACAACATGCATGCTACTGCCCCTACCATAGCAGGAGGCATGTGCCACTTCTATCCCACAGAGGAAGGGAAAGAGAAGAGAGAGAGAGAGGGATACAGAGAGGTTAAGGGTCCAGATCATTGCCCTTTGGCATCACTCTCACCGGGTCCAAGGATGTCACAGTGGAATGTTCTGGATCGGTTCGGTTCTAACCCAGTTGTTTCCCTAATTTGGACCCCTGTGCTGTAAGTGAGTGTGTGTGTGTACACATGTGCACTTGCATGTGAGACTGGCGCCTTGCAGGTGTCAAGTACACCAGACCAGAGCAGCCCAAAGCAAAGCCCTTCGGGGTTGATGGAGGGAGAGACAGAGTCACTGAGTCTCTGTCTGGCTAAATAGGTCTTAATTGGCAACAAACCTTGTTTCTCTTCCTCCTTCCCTCCTCCTTGGCCCCTTTCGCTCCTTCATTCTTCTTCCTCCTCTCCCCATCTCCTTCACCTCATTTTCCTCCACGTTCACCTCTCCCTCCTTCTCATCACCACTACTATAGACTGTCAATGTTTGCATTTGTAGCTAGAATGGTGGCTACTCTAGTGTTGAGAGAGACTGGGTCCAGTGGGCACAAAGTCCCTAACTATCTCAGCCGTGACACCGTGTCTGGTCACAAGGCACACAGTCAATGTGTGTGTAGGTCCGTGTGAACATGTCTGTTTTGTATCAAGTGTTGTTCTTAGCTCCAGCACACCGTGTCCCCCCCTACCTCTGATCCCTCCACCCCTTTCGCTCTCTCACTCCTTTATCATGGAGGTCAGTTGTGTCTGCGGTCTGGCCACTTATTAATGAAGTTAATTAAACAGCAATTAAAAACAGACACACTCAGCCATCTGTGGCTGACCTGGAAGGGAGGGAGAGGGGTGGAGGAAGGAATGGAGGGGGGGGGGGGGGGGGGTGAGGGACTCGAGGCGTGAACAGATAGGAGGAAGGGTTGGAGGTGGTGGAGGTGTGAGGGGGCTGGAGAAGGAGGGAGGGTTGGAGGAGGTGTGAGGGGGCTGGAGAAGGAGGGAGGGTTGGAGGTGGTGGAGGTGTGAGGGGGCTGGAGAAGGAGGGAGGGTTGGAGGTGGTGGAGGTGTGAGGGGGCTGGAGAAGGTGGGAGGGTTGGAGGTGTGAGGGGGCTGGAGAAGGAGGGAGGGTTGGAGGTGGTGGAGGTGTGAGGGGACTGGAGAAGGAGGGAGGGTTGGAGGTGGTGGAGGTGTGAGGGGACTGGAGAAGGAGGGAGGGTTGGAGGTGGTGGAGGTGTGAGGGGGCTGGAGAAGGAGGGAACTGAAGGAAGGGTGTAAGAGAGGGAAGAGAGAGAGGTGGAAAGCCCCCAGTGACTTCATAGGTTATAAACACCCTAAACTACTCAACCATGGGTTTGTACTTTGTTATAAATGAGCTCAGTCCCTTAAAATGTAATGACTGGTGCTTTAGAAGGGATCAAATGTTACTGTGTTAACTAGTAACCTGCCATTGAGTGGTAAAACAACAGGGCATGTAGGGCCAGTTACAGGGTGTGATGTTTATAGAGATCATCAACATCCTCATCACCTTCATCATCACTGTCATCATCATCATCATCGCCATCGTCATCACCAGCATCATTATCATCATCACCAGCATCATTATCATCATCACCACTATCACCATCAAAATCAAATCAAATGTTGTTTGTCACATGCACCGAATACCTTACAGTGAAATGCTTACTTACAAGCCCTTAACCAACAATGCAGTTTTAAGAAAATGCCTAAAAAAGTAAGAGATAAGAATAACAAATAATTAAACAGCAGCAGTAAATTATAATATCTGGGCTACATACAGAGGGTACCGGTACAGAGTCAATGTGCGGGGTCACCGGTGTCGAGGTCATATATACATGTGGGTAGAGTTATTAAAGTGGCTGTGCATATAGATAATAACAGAGAGGAGCAGCAAGGGGGATGTACATAGTCTGGGTAGCCATTTGACTAGCTGTTCAGGAGTCTTTTGGCTTGGGGGTACCATCATCGCCATCATCACCATCATCATCATCACCACTATAATTGCATTGATCTGAAACGCACCTGCATTTGACCAATGATGCATGAAAGAAGTCTGGTGCGTTGAATGGACTGATGTGAGCGCGCCCACAGTCAAAAGCCAATGGTCTCCTTTATAGCCGATCTATCCATCTGTAGTTACAGAGCACACACCCGGAGAGCGGAGCGGAGTGGCAACGTGACCGCGCCCCGCCAGCCCCCAGCAACGCAGTAGCTATATCATATGACTCAAAGCGTTCCGACTTCATTCACTACGGAGATCACAGTCTTCAGCGGACCCGCTTTGAAGGGATCCAATAGGCTACAAAAACCGTTTGATAAGAACAACCGGGACATGCAGACGGCTTGACATTATTTTTGACCTATTCTCCACTTGCTGATATAAACAGGACATAAAGTTGATATTTTTGGAAGTCTCCCATAAATGTATGGATAGTGAAATATTATATTCTCAGAGAATTGTGTCGACATGCATAAAGGATTAAAACACTTAAATGTTCCACTACGAGACGTCTTCACTTCGCGTGGATTATAGCCTGATCGACAAAATGATTACATTTCTCACACCTGGAAGTTCTTATACGCATAGATAGCTCTTGTCTCAGGTGCCGTAACTGCGACCCATCTCCTGCTCCTGTGTTGCTTCTGTGTCCAAAAGAGGAGTAGGAAACCCAACTGACTTCAATAAACGTCAGTCTTAAATGTAAACCTAAATGAACACCCAATAAAGTCCCACTGTTAGCCTCGCCATGTTGCCTATAATAGCCAAATAATTCGGACTACCGGCTGTAGACTCGTGGAGGTAGCGGTTCCACCCGAGGGATGGTACTGGATTCCCGTGGTTTGGGAGCGACGCCTCAGCTCCTGGTTCTGGAACGGTGTTGGTGGAACTACTGGAACTTTCTCTCGTTCTGGAGCCCAAAGGACCTGAAGGGAGATGAGAGCCGCTTTTCTGAGCTTCCTCCTCGCCTGCTTATTGTGCCTGTTACGCACCGCCGCTGAGGTAATGGACTTTTGGTTTGTACGCTATGTAGGGGCCAAATCTGTTCAAAATGTGCGGTTTTTAGTGCAACGCTTACTTCGTTGGCAGGTGCAATGTTTGTTCGCTCATGCTCCACTTATGCATAATTATGCACAAAAGTAGCGTTGCTGTAACTCCGTCCAAAAATGACATGACAATAGAGGGAATCTATGGCTTCTCAGCAACAAGCGCAAACTAAGTGTGCATTATACCACACCCTTAATTGTGCACATATTTGTGCTTAAAACACTTCTTCAGCGCTACATAGTCACACTCATACCACTTCTATAGCCGCGCTATCCATTACGGTACGATAACGTCTGTGTAGGTAATAAAGTGCTGTTATTTTCATTTCAATGTTTTCCTTTTGTTCTAGGAGGACCCACTCCCCCCGGAGCTGTTGGAGCGGCTGTCCCGCAGTGAGATCCGCAGCATCAGCGACCTCCAGCGGCTCCTGGAGCTAGACTTGGAAGGTAGGCCTAAAGCCTCTTATATCCGTCTTCATTCAATGGCTTTATTACACAGCCTAGGGCTAGGCTTCAGTAAAGACACTGAATTGAGCTCAACACAACATGCCAGAAGTAGCCTACAAGGTTCTGGATAGAACCAAAACGGGTTATATTGCTTGCTTCATATATGGCACCCCTAAATGTTCTATATAGAACCCTCTTATTGGGTTGGTTGATCAGAACCCCATGGGTTCTTATTCACTGACCCAACATTTGTTCTAGATAACCTTAAGGGGTGCCATAAATGAAGCAAGCATAGAACACTTTTTTGTTTATATCCAGAACCTTTGTTTCTAAGTGTACCCTTTGAAGGTAGGAGGACAGAGATGAGAAGAGGTGCTACGGCTGTGTCTGGTTTGTGATAGGCTGTTAGCCTGTGGGCAACTTGGACAGGTTTGTCTGCTACATAAGAGATGTTGAATTAGACGAGTTACTTCCTGCAGCTTAGCGGGAGAGAGTCGGTGAATCTCCATTGGATGTTGCCCCGGCCATGAGCACGCCCCTCTCGGGAGGGAACTAAAAGACGTCTCACCAGCTTCTGCTCGGTGATAGTGGGAGTTGTCTCTGTCCCGCTGCTCGCGGCACTAGGGAGGACAGTCACCATGGGGCACTAGGGAGGACAGTCACCATGGGGCACTAGGGAGGACAGTCACCACGGGGCACTAGGGAGGACAGTCACCATGGGGCACTAGGGAGGACAGTCACCATGGGGCACTAGGGAGGACAGTCACCACGGGGCACTAGGGATTACAGTCACCACGGGGCACTAGGGAGGACAGTCACCACGGGGCACTAGGGAGGACAGTCACCACGGGGCACTAGGGAGGACAGTCACCACGGGGCACTAGGGAGGACAGTCACCACGGGGCACTAGGGAGGACAGTCACCACGGGGCACTAGGGAGGACAGTCACCACGGGGCACTAGGGAGGACAGTCACCACGGGGCACTAGGGAGGACAGTCACCACGGGGCACTAGGGAGGACAGTCACCACGGGGCACTAGGGAGGACAGTCACCACGGGGCACTAGGGAGGACAGTCACCATGGGGCACTAGGGAGGACAGTCACCACGGGGCACTAGGGAGGACAGTCACCACGGGGCACTAGGGAGGACAGTCACCACGGGGCACTAGGGATTACAGTCACCACGGGGCACTAGGGAGGACAGTCACCACGGGGCACTAGGGATTACAGTCACCACGGGGCACTAGGGAGGACAGTCACCACGGGGCACTAGGGAGGACAGTCACCACGGGGCACTAGGGAGGACAGTCACCATGGGGCACTAGGGAGGACAGTCACCACTGGGCACTAGGGAGGACAGTCACCATGGGGCACTAGGGAGGACAGTCACCACGGGGCACTAGGGAGGACAGTCACCATGGGGCACTAGGGAGGACAGTCACCATGGGGCACTAGGGAGGACAGTCACCATGGGGCACTAGGGAGGACAGTCACCACGGGGCACTAGGGAGGACAGTCACCACGGGGCACTAGGGAGGACAGTCACCACGGGGCACTAGGGAGGACAGTCACCACGGGGCACTAAGGAGGACAGTCACCATGGGGCACTAAGGAGGACAGTCACCACGGGGCACTAGGGAGGACAGTCACCACGGGGCACTAGGGATTACAGTCACCACGGGGCACTAGGGAGGACAGTAACCACGGGGCACTAGGGAGGACAGTCACCACGGGGCACTAGGGAGGACAGTCACCACGGGGCACTAGGGAGGACAGTCACCCCGGGGCACTAGGGAGGACAGTCACCACGGGGCACTAGGGAGGACAGTCACCATGGGGCACTAGGGAGGACAGTCACCACGGGGCACTAGGGAGGACAGTCACCATGGGGCACTAGGGAGGACAGTCACCATGGGGCACTAGGGAGGACAGTCACCACGGGGCACTAGGGAGGACAGTCACCACGGGGCACTAGGGAGGACAGTCACCACGGGGCACTAGGGAGGACAGTCACCACGGGGCACTAGGGAGGACAGTCACCACAGGGCACTAGGGAGGACAGTCACCACGGGGCACTAGGGAGGACAGTCACCACGGGGCACTAGGGAGGACAGTCACCACGGGGCACTAGGGAGGACAGTCACCACGGGGCACTAGGGAGGACAGTCACCACGGGGCACTAGGGAGGACAGTCACCATGGGGCACTAGGGAGGACAGTCACCATGGGGCACTAGGGAGGACAGTCACCACGGGGCACTAGGGAGGACAGTCACCACGGGGCACTAGGGAGGACAGTCACCACGGGGCACTAGGGAGGACAGTCACCACGGGGCACTAGGGAGGACAGTCACCACGGGGCACTAGGGAGGACAGTCACCACGGGGCACTAGGGAGGACAGTCACCACGGGGCACTAGGGAGGACAGTCACCACGGGGCACTAGGGAGGACAGTCACCACGGGGCACTAGGGAGGACAGTCACCACGGGGCACTAGGGAGGACAGTCACCACGGGGCACTAGGGAGGACAGTCACCACGGGGCACTAGGGAGGACAGTCACCACGGGGCACTAGGGAGGACAGTCACCACGGGGCACTAGGGAGGACAGTCACCACGGGGAACTAGGGAGGACAGTCACCACGGGGCACTAGGGAGGACAGTCACCACGGGGCACTAGGGAGGACAGTAACCACGGGGCACTAGGGAGGACAGTCACCACGGGGCACTAGGGAGGACAGTCACCATGGGGCACTAGGGAGGACAGTCACCACGGGGCACTAGGGAGGACAGTCACCACGGGGCACTAGGGATTACAGTCACCACGGGGCACTAGGGAGGACAGTCACCACGGGGCACTAGGAAGGACAGTCACCACGGGGCACTAGGGAGGACAGTCACCACGGGGCACTAGGGAGGACAGTCACCACGGGGCACTAGGGAGGACAGTCACCACGGGGCACTAGGGAGGACAGTCACCACGGGGCACTAGGGATTACAGTCACCACGGGGCACTAGGGAGGACAGTCACCACGGGGCACTAGGGAGGACAGTCACCACGGGGCACTAGGGAGGACAGTCACCACGGGGCACTAGGGAGGACAGTCACCACGGGGCACTAGGGAGGACAGTCACCACGGGGCACTAGGGAGGACAGTCACCACGGGGCACTAGGGAGGACAGTCACTACGGGGCACTAGGGAGGACAGTCACCACGGGGCACTAAGGAGGACAGTCACCATGGGGCACTAAGGAGGACAGTCACCACGGGGCACTAGGGAGGACAGTCACCACGGGGCACTAGGGAGGACAGTCACCACGGGGCACTAGGGAGGACAGTCACCACGGGGCACTAGGGATTACAGTCACCACGGGGCACTAGGGAGGACAGTCACCACGGGCACTAGGGAGGACAATCACCACGGGGCACTAGGGAGGACAGTCACCACGGGGCACTAGGGAGGACCGTCACCATGGGGCACTAGGGAGGACAGTCACCACGGGGCACTAGGGAGGACAGTCACCACGGGGCACTAGGGAGGACAGTCACCACGGGGCACTAGGGAGGACAGTCACCACGGGGCACTAGGGAGGACAGTCACCACGGGGCACTAGGGAGGACAGTCACCACGGGGCACTAGGGAGGACAGTCACCACGGGGCACTAGGGAGGACAGTCACCACGGGGCACTAGGGAGGACAGTCACCACGGGGCTGGTGACGGCTGCTTGTGTCAAAACGTTTGATCTGTTTTACACCTTTTTATTCCACGTGAAATGAACTTTAGGAAAAGTGAACACATAACTGGAGTCTGGTCGAATAAGGGGGATGGTTTGGACAAGGGCTTGAAACATACCTTAGGAAACGGTTAAAGCCATTCATTGTTAGGCAACTTAGTGAGTCTCTCCATCCTACATTCTGAAGTCCTTATCATTTTTTCATCATTTTTCATTTGGTCTTGACTACACCCCACCATTCATTCTGGCATTATTGAGATGCAAATAGGTCTGTCTGCTACTCAGCTGTCTCCTCGGGGCTGGGGGGGTGGGGGGGTGGGGGTCAAGTGGCTGTGGGCTTTATGCTGCTGTCATGCTGTCCATTATTTGTGGAGCAGCAGTGTAAGGCTGAATGACACACACACACACACACACACACACTCACACTCACACACACTAACACACACACACACTAACAAACACACAATGAGGGCTAAATGGCTGCTGTGTTGGTATGTATAATTCATGGTGAAATTCCTGTGTGTCAGGAGGAAGGAGCTAGGAGGCTTTGTGTTGGTCAAGACATACAGCAAGCACTTAAGTTCCTGCACGTAGGTGCAGTCACGCACACACACTTGCAAGGAACACACACACACACACACACACACAGACACACACAATCATACACACACCCTCTACAGTCTACACTCTCTGTGGGGTCAGTATTTGGGTAGCAAATGAAAGGTTCTTTACACACACCCGACTAACAACCAAAGCTGTTAGATTGGATAGCAGAAGGCTTATGGTTGTCATGGTGACGATAAGGGATTGTTCATTTACAGAGGGGACACAGTTATTTTGAACTATTCTGGGGTCAAGCTTCTCTCTCCGTTCAGTGTTGCTCTGCTTCTGAATGGCCCAGCTAGTGTAGGGATAACATGACACTGACGTTGTGGTCAACAGAGAATGAGGTGATCGGGGAGAACAAACAGAGGTACCACAACAAGGCCTTCCCCCACAGCTACTCACAGCTGAAGAGCTCTCAGACACACTCCAGGCACAAGAGGAGCATCGGTAAGTGTGTGTTTGTGTGTGTGTGTGTGTGGGTGTGTGTGTGTGTGTGTGTGTGTGTGTGTGTGTGTGTGTGTGTGTTTGTGTGTATTTCTTTGTAGTTGTGTTCATGCATACCTGTGGAATTTGTGTGTGTGTGTGAGAGAGAGAAAGAGAGAGAGAGAGAGAGAAATAGAGAGAGAGAGAACGTGTGTCTGAGTATTTGCCTCTTTCCGTCTATATCCCATCTACTGTATGTCTACGTCTACGTGTGTGTGTGTCTGTGTGTGTCTCTGTGTGTGTATGTCTCTCTGTGTGTCTCTGTGTGTCTGTGTGTGTCTCTGTGTGTGTATGTCTCTCTGTGTGTCTCTGTGTGTGTGTGTGTCTCTGTGTGTGTATGTCTCTCCATGTTTCTCTGTGTGTCTCTGTGTGTGTATGTCTCTCTGTATGTGTGTATGTGTGTGTGTTTGTGTGTGTGTGTCTCTGTGTGTCTCTGTGTGTCTCTCTGTGTGTGTATGTCTTTCTGTGTGTGTGTGTGTCTGTATGTGTGTATCTCTGTGTGTGTGTGTGTGTCTGTGTGTGTGTGTGTCTCTGTGTATGTGTGTCTCTGTGTGTGTATCTCTCTGTGTGTGTGTGTGTGTGTGTGTGTGTGTGTGTGTGTGTGTGTGTGTCTCTGTGTATGTGTGTCTCTGTGTTTGTGTGTAAGTATACACCAACACTACATTCTCTCTATGCTGTCATGTTTCACCTTTAACCTCTCCCCCTCCCCTGTTACCCCAGAGGAGGCGTTACCCGCGGTGTGTAAGACTCGTACGGTGATCTACGAGATCCCTCGGAGCCAGGTGGATCCCACCTCCGCTAACTTCATCATCTGGCCCCCCTGTGTAGAGGTGAAGAGATGTACCGGATGCTGCAACACCAGCAACATGCACTGCCTGCCCTCCCGCAAGCACCACCGCACTGTCAAGGTAGGAGAGAGCCACACTTTCTCTAAACGCACACGCACACACATACAGGCACACACACACACACACTTGCAGCAGCTCAACCATTCAACCCCTTTCTAGTAGTCCAGCTCCACTTATGTGTGTGTGTGTGTGTGTGTGTGTGTGTGTGTGTGTGTGTATTCATGCCTGCATACGTGTGTATGTGTACAGTACCAGTCATTGTAGAATAATAGTCAAGACATCTAAACTATGAAGTAACACATATGGAATCATGTAGTAACCGAAAAAGTGTTAAACAAATCAAAATGTATTTTATAATTGAGATTCTTCGAAGTAGCCACCGTTTGCCTTGATGACAGCTTTGCTCACTCTTGGCATTTTCTCAACCAGCTTCACCTGGAAGATAATAAAAATAAAGAAAAACATTTCAATGAGTAGGTGTTTCCAAACTTTTGTCTGATACTGTATATGTGTATATGTGTATATGTGTGTGTGTGTGTGTGTGTGTGTGTATGTGTGTGTGTGCCAGGCCAGGAGACTCCCTCGCGACCGCAGGAACATAATCATTTGTATTTGATCTCTGCCAGGCCTGGCACATAACAGCTAGTAAACCCTGCCATCTTAAACCCACACACACTGCCAACTGGAAGCTCTGCTCAGTGTGTGTGTGTGTGTGAGAGAGAGAGAGAGAGAGAGAGAGAGAGAGAGAGGATGGAGAGAGAGAAAAAGGAGTGAGACGGTGTGTGTGTGTGTTCATGCACTAAGGATTTCCAGCCAGTTTACCATCGTCTGAGCCGAGGAGGATAGTGGGTGTGTTCATGATCTCAGTGCTTCAGTGTATTCACTACGGGGGTTATTTTGTTTTCCCACTCCCTGTTTCCCTCTGAGTGAATGGCTCCTCAGTCCTCTGTCTATTAAAAGACTAAAGATGCTGTCTGTCTGGCTTAGCTATTCCTTGTGTGTTTGTGTGTGTGTCTGTTTGGCTTAGCTGTTCCTCAGACAGTTCACACAGAGGAAGAAGTTGTTATTTCTGGGTGCTGAGGTCGTCCCTTCTTGTTTAGGTAAATGCTATTATGTTTAGTTCCTAATGAATGCAATCTGATCTGAACTGAGCTGGCTGAGGCAGTGCTATCTGTTGTAGACCTCAGATAGAGATCATATGCAGAAATAGAGGGTCAAAGGTCATAGAGATATCCCTGCAAATAAGAGTCGTAACTATTGGAGGAAATCTAACTGTGCTTAAATGTACAGAAAGAGAGTGAGAAAGAGAGAAGCAGTGTTTTTGAAGGGGTGAGGCATGGTCGGATAGAGAGAGCAGAGGGATGAGAGGAATGGACAGATGAGGCACGAGAGTAGAATGAAGTAAGCGGGTGGTGAGGAGAGAAGGGAGGGAGAGAGAGAGCAGAGGGATGAGAGGAATGGACAGATGAGGAGAGAAGGGAGGGATAGAGTGAGCAGAGGGATGAGAGGAATGGACAGATGAGGAGAGAAGGGAGGGATAGAGAGAGCAGAGGGATGAGAGGAATGGACAGATGAGGAGAGAAGGGAGGGAGAGAGAGAGCAGAGGGATGAGAGGAATGAACAGATGAGGAGAGAAGGGAGGGAGAGAGAGAGCAGAGGGATGAGAGGAATGGACAGATGAGGAGAGAAGGGAGGGAGAGAGAGAGCAGAGGGATGAGAGGAATGAACAGATGAGGAGAGAAGAGAGAGCGCAGATTTGATCCCCTTTTGATACTCAATATCAGATGAAAGGGTCTCTCTCTCTTTCATTCTTTTTCCTTTTCTTCATTCTTTCTTTCTTTCTCTTTGTCTTTGACAGAGAGGAAATCAAAAGATAAGTCTCCCGTATATCCTGAGACTCAACTACAGAGACAGAACTATGGAGAAGAAACACACACACACACACACATGCACGCGCACACACTTTCACATGCCTTCGAGGGTGTGTGAATGTGTGTGTGCACGTGCATGCTAGCTTGCCCATCTCTGCTCTTCCAGAAACCATTCACCAGTACCAGAACAGCAGACAGTTGTTTTTCAATGGCTCATACTGGTCTTGGCTCTGTGCATTAATCTCACATGGTTTCTCTGTGTCCGCTGTCTGTTTCCCTCCATTCCAGTTTCCACTGGTGGGAGAGAGACAAAGGTTCCATTGTTATGTCTGACTTTATGATGTCTTTCTGGGGAAATAACAGCTCGAAGGACATGATCATATTAATTAGACCTGGTGGTTTACTGAGAACCCTGCCACACCTCGTGTTATACACCTTTGAGTTGACTCGTGTCTCATTCCCTGTATTTCATTTAACAGGTAGGAGACTTAGAAACTCCCTCAGGCTGCATCTCAGTAGAGCCTAAAATGGGTTCTTCTCCATGTCTCCTCCCTTTCACATACAGATGTAGGATCTTAAATTGAGCCAGTTTGCAACAGCAGGAAAATAACCAGTCAGCAACAGGAAATGTGAATTATTATGTGTAGGGGTTGATACATTTTTTGTAAGGAAAAATCAAGCCTGACATTTTAAAGTGGAAATTACAAACTTTAGAAGCCTTTTTAAATTCTCAACCACAAAAGAGTGATCAAATTCAGATCCTACATCTGTACACTGCCCTGTAAGCACAGGGAAAGTAAGTAGCATGGCATATGTCCAGTTGTTTCCTATCAGTGCAGAATCAGATGAAGGAAATGACACAAGGAGAAACATCCTTAATTAGAACATGGACAGGGAGCGTCTCCAGTCCACACTATTGAGATGCCTTACCTCACCTGAACCTCTGTATCAATAACAGTGTTACTGTCTCTGCTGTGCTCCTCTGGTTCATGTTGTAACAAGGCAGCACCTTTCTGTGTGTGTGTGTGTGTGTGTGTGTGTGTGTGTGTGTGTGTGTGTGTGTGT
The DNA here is from genome assembly GCF_045791955.1 of Oncorhynchus clarkii lewisi. Taxonomy (NCBI): domain Eukaryota; kingdom Metazoa; phylum Chordata; class Actinopteri; order Salmoniformes; family Salmonidae; genus Oncorhynchus; species Oncorhynchus clarkii. The sequence continues at coordinate 12,871,794 of NC_092159.1, forward strand.
GTGTGTGTGTGTGTGTGTGTGTGTGTGTGTGTGTGTGTGTGTGTGTGTGTGTGTGTGTGTGTGTGTGTGTTGTCTTTGTGTATGTTCAGACTTGAAAGAGAAGAGAGGCTTGTACAATCAGTCCTGAAGCTCTAGCAGGCGTGGCTCACTTTTTGAGCGAACACTAATGTGTGTGTGCTTGCTTACGTGTGTGTGTGTGTCAGTGTATGAGGGTGTGTGTGTTATTGTACGAGAGTGGGTGTGTGTGTGTTAGTGTACGAGTGTGTGTGTGTGTTAGTGTACGAGGGTGTGTGTGTGTTAGTGTACGAGGGTGTGTGTCAGGTTTTTGTATCCTTCCATTACCTCGAAAAGAGGGGATTCTACAGAACTCATTCTGATCCCTCCCTCCCTCCCTCTCCAGGTGGCTAAGGTGGAGTATGTGAGGAGGCGTCCTAAACTGAAGGAGGTGCTGGTGCGGCTGGAGGAGCACCTTGAGTGTATATGCACCTCCAAACGACACATCAAGGAACTCTACGACACAGACAATGGTAAATATCTTACTCTACTCTACTGCTGACAGTGTGTGTGTCAGCTCCTGTCTGAGAGTGTCTCTCTACACTGATATAAACTGATAACAGTTGAGGAATTTAAATGGTTCTCCCTCAGGGTATTCCACTCCTTTTTTCATTCCCCTTTTTTCTTTATAGACCCCCCTCTTCCCCCTCCTCCCCCTTCATTCACAGGACCCAGTAGGACCAAGGGTAAAGGGAGGAAACGTAAAAAGCTCAAAAACCTCAAAGAATTTCTCATACCTTTCTCGGGCATGTGGAAAAACATGACTGTTTATTAGTGTCATTACGGTAGGCATTAGCACTACGGCCAATCAATGATCTGGGTTTAAACAGCAATCATGGGAATCGCCAATCAGAGACCAGTATCAATCGAACAGGAAGAGGGGGTGAAATTAGGAAGTGGTTTTAATTGGTGACTGGTGCCTTGGCTGATTACATTGGGTATGGAGGTTGTATTTGGTGGTGAAAGATGGGGGTGCTAAAGATTCATTGTTTTAAGTGGTGAACATTTGACATTGGGGGGATGACTTGAATTGTCTGATTGGCTAAGCTAACGTTTGGTACCTATTTCTCTCCTCCCATCAGGCGTAAGGTGAAGACAGATGGATGAAAGAGAGAAGAGTGAAAGAGAGGAAGAGGGAAGAGAACATGTTTCTCAGACTGAGATATGAACTTCAGCCACGTTGTGTGTGATGGCAACAAGAGAAGTGGGGACAGAGGACAGAGAACATATTCTATATATGTTATATTCTATATCTTCCCACAAGACGAACCTTCAAAAATCAATCATTTTGATAACGTCAAAATATTGCCAGAATCGGGAATGATGTTTCTGGAAGATGCAAATAAGGACTTCGGTATTAGGAGTGGGTGTGGCTTCGATGTGATGATTGACAAGTGTCAAATAACATGACTACGCCAACTGGGAGAATAAGAGAGGTAGATGATTGGATACTGGAGGACTATGGGAGTTGCAGTCTTTATATAAAGGACTTCTGACTACAAGACTACTCCCATGATTTTGGATGACACGCGGTTTGGAATCCTCCCAAGATGCTTCTGGATTTTTCCATCGGATTCCGAGGACAGTGACTGGGATTATGTTTTGTATATTACAAGATTCCAAGATGTACTCTCCTTCTGGAACGGAAGGAAGTCACCTACATGATGTATATCCTCTTATTTTTGTAACCCTGGTTTTCTATTGCTGACTGACTTCTTGATTAGTTTCTGGTATGTTATTCACATAAAGGAAGTTACAAGTTACTAATAAATATTTATAATGTCAATTTGTTATAATGTCTTTAGTTATAATGTCTTGAGAGAGAGAGAGAGAGGGAGAGAGAGAGAGAGAGAGAGAGAGAGGGATAGAGAGAGAGGGATAGAGGGATAGAGAGAGAGAGAGAGAGAGAGAGAGAGAGAGAGAGAGAGAGAGAGAGAGAGAGAGAGAGAGAGAGAGAGAGAGAGAGAGAGAGAGAGAGAGAGAGAGAGAGAGAGAGAGAGAGAGAGAGAGAGAGAGAGAGAGAGAGAGAGAGAGAGAGAGAGAGAGGGAGAACTTAGTACAACTTAAGGGGTCACCTCTTATGACCCCTACTCAGACACTTTGAACATGAAACCCCTGTGAACTAGTAACTGAGTATATCTCTGCTCTCACTCATACATACCTTCAATACAGAGAGGAAGGAAGTAGATATCAAGACCAACACACTGCTAATGCCAAAGCAACTCTCAGGTTATAGAGCAGGGCCTGTATTCTAAAGCGTCTCAGAGGAAAAGTGCTGATCTAGGATCAGGTTCCACCTGTCCATTGTAATCTTATTCATTATGATCTAACAGGCTACACTGATCCTAGATCAGCAATATTTTCTGAGACACTTTGTCAATACAGGCCCAGGTAACGGTTTTACTAAGAACCCTTCATAAATGAATAAGATAGTCTTATTATTGTACTCTCTCAGTAAGGGATAAGATACTGTGTTTAGGAAAATAGTAAAAAGTCAATGATGTTATTATTCTGTAACTTTTCAAAGAATCCCAGATGCTGACTTAGTTTCAACATATAAATCACTTCAAAGTTCTCACAGAAAGGAAATAACTTTGATAATACAGTGTATACACTCATGTATAACATGCAGTTTTTACATCTTAATCAGTGACACCTTAGTTGAAGTGGTAATATGGCATCTCTTTAGTTCCCACAATCCACCAGTGTTATAAGACGCCATGGACGGACAGACCCGGCTCCATTGGTTTAGCAAGACTTTTACTTAGTGAATAAACCAGTGAAATAGAGGAGGGATTGTGTGCCTTTGTGGTTTCTCAAAATGATATTCACCCTCTCTGCCAAACCATAAACTGCTCCCCCATAATCCTTTTCCAAACCCAAACTACAGCCCAAAATGCAACCCTCGGAGCCAGAAGCCTTTCTCTCGCTCTGTCTCTGTGTCATTATGACGTTACAGTCTATGGTGGCGGTAACACGGTACTCACTCCCAGTCAAACTCCCCTTCACATTTCCTAACGTCAAAAGATAATCATGACATAGCATAAAAATGCTACCATTTAGTGAGTGTCACAGTGGACTATATTCATAACAAACAATGAACAAAACTAATGTTTGTCGGGTTGTGGTGTGGTTTTAAAAGGAGGCGACACAAACACAGACAGACTTCATATTAGTTTGAGGTTGGGTTACATAACCAAATGTTGCCAGGGTATTTCTCTTGGATCGGTTGATATAAACGCTTACTGAAGACGTTTGCCAATATTCGAAACAGACTGACTGGGCTTTTGGACCCACCCACACACACACACGCACTCACACACACACACGCACGCACGCACACGCACGCACACACACCAGGCTTTTGGACTGGAGTGCCCGCTCACTGCTCGCTGCAATACATACACTTCCTAATTGAGTGAGGTATACAGTACTGCAGGACAAAGGGGACACTGTGTCTGGTGCGTGTGTGTCTGGTGTGTGTATGGTGTGTAGGAGAAAAGCCCTTATGCTTTCATTCTACATTATGCTACAAATGAGATTTTAACATACTGTACACATTCTATGGTTGTCCAGCTTTTACCATGAGAGAGAGAGAAAGAGGGACAGAAAGAGGGAGAAAGAGGGATAGAAAATGAGAGAGAGAGAGAGAGACAGAGCAATGGAGTAGGAGAGGGATAGGAAGAGAGTGAGATCAAATCAAACCTTAAAATGTCCCTCTCTCCTTCCTTCCATTCAAATAATATCAAATTGTATTTGTCACATGCTTTGTAAACAACAGGTGTAGACTAACAATGAAATGCCACATCTCAACAATGCAGAGAGAACTAAAGAGGAATATTAGAAATAGAACAACATGACACAATGAGGAACGATAACTTGGCTAACAGGGTACGGGTACCGAGTCCATCTGCAGGGCTACGAGGTAATTGAGATATATATGGGTTAGGGTAGGCCGTCATTGTAAATAAGAATTTGTTCTTAACTGACTTGCCTAGTTAAATAAAGGTTAAAAAACTTGTAAATATATATATTTAACTACAGTAACTATTTAGCAGTCTTATAGCTTGGGGGTAGAAGCTGTTCATGCTGTTCAGGGTCCTGTTGGTTCCAGACTTGGTGCATCGGTATGGCTTTCCGTGCGGTAGGAGAGGGAACAGTCTATGACTTCGGTGGCTGTAGTCTTTGTCCATTTTTAAGGCCTTCCTCTGACACCGCCTGGTATAGAGGTCCTGAATGACAGGGAGCTCGGCCCCAGTGATGTACCCTCTGTAGTGCCTTGCGGTCGGATGCCAAGAAGTTGCCATATCAAGCGGTGATGCAGCCAGTCAAGGTGCTCTCAATAGTGCAGCTGTAGAACGTTTTGAGGATTTGGCAAATCTTTTCAGCCTCCTGAGGGGGAAGAGGCATTGTTGTGCCCTCTTCACGACTTTGTCGGTGTGTGTGGACCATGTTAAGTCCTTAGTGATGTGGACACTGAGGAACTTGAAGCTCTCGACCTGATCCACTACAGGCCATTTGATGTGGATGGGGGCATGCTCAGATCTCTGTATCCTATAGTCCACCATCAGCTCCTCTGTCTTGCTGACATTGAGGGAGAGGTTGTTGTCCTGGTACCACACTGTCAGGTCTCTGACCTCCTCCCTATAGGTAGTCTCATCAGCTCCTCTGTCTTGCTCACATTGAGGGAGAGGTTGTTGTCCTAGTATCACACTGTCAGGTCTCTGACCTCCTCCCTATAGGTAGTCTCATCAGCTCCTTTGTCTTGCTGACATTGAGGGAGAGGTTGCTGTCCTGGTACCACACAGCCAGGTCTCTGAACTCCTCCCTAAAGGCTGTCTCATCGTTGTCGGTGATCAGGCCTTCCACTGTTGTGTCGTCAGCAAACTTAATGATGGTGTTGGAGTTGTGTTTGGCCACATGGTCGTGGGTGAACAGGGAGTACAGGAGGGGACTAAGCACGCACCCCTGAGGGGCCCCAGTGTTGATGGTCAGCATGGCGGATGTGTTGTTGCCTACCCTTACCACCTGGGGGAGACCCGTCAGGAAGTCCAGTATCCAGTTTCAGAGGGAGGTGTTTAGTCCCAGGGTCCTCCTTAGCTAGGTGACAAGCTTAGAGGGAACTGTGGCGTTGAATGCTGAGCTGTAGTCAATGAACAGCATTCTCAAATAGGTGTTTCTTTTGTTCAAGTGAGAAAGGGCAGTGTGGAGTGCAATAGAGATTGCGTCATCTGTGGATCTGTTGGGGCGTTATGCAAATTGGAGTGGGTCCAGGGTGTCTGTGATGATGGTGTTGATGTGAGCCATGACCAGCCTTTCAAAGCATTTCATGGCTACAGACGTGAGTGCTACAGGGCGATGGTCCTTGAGACAAGTTGCCTTGGCGTTATTGGGCACAGGGACTATGGTGGTCTGCTTGAAACACGTAGGTATTACATACTGGGTCAGGGAGAGGTTGAAATGTCAGTGAAGACACTTACCAGCTGGTCAGCGCAGAGGGCGGAGCGAGAGAGAGAGGGAGAGATAAGGAAGAGAGACAGAGAACGAGGGAAAGAGGTGGAGAGGGAGGGAGAGTAAAAAGTGGATAAGATGTGGTGGGAACCAGATGTGGAATTAAGATTGAGAGCGAGGGAGGGAAAGTAGAGAGAAAGAAAGAAAGAAAGAAAGAAAGAAAGAAAGAAAGAAAGAAAAGCAACGAAGGAAAGAAAGAAAGCGAGACAGATGGGGTTTAAGATTGTGTGTAAGAGGGTTTGAAAGGTGAGAGGAAGGGGGTGAAATGAGAAAGAGGAGAGAGGGATGGAGAGAAAAAGAGGGAGAGCGGGGAAACCCCAGCTAAAGCCGTAGCTCGACAAAGCCAGATTAACTCTCCCCTGGGTCTCCAGCTGAAATCTGAAAGGGTCAGTGTTCTACAGGCCATGTATGACCTGCTATAAGTCTCTGTCACCAGACAACTGATCTAGGATCAGATTACCTTTAGCCCCAATCCTAACTGCAACCATTAGTGGCTGAGGACAGATCTGACCCCAGATCAACGGTTAGGAGAAAACGTCAACCTCATATTATAAGCCGAGTAGCTACTGTTCTGGCTTTACTGTCGGGTTTCATCAGTGACTAAGCTAGATTGCTGCTGATTCAACTGCTGTAACAAGTCTGTGTACACTACCGATTTGATTTGATTGTCCCATGTAATCCTGAACACTGTAGCCTGAATCCCAGCTCTATTTCAGTGATGACCTGAAATGAAGGTGTAACAGAACATCTACAGGTAACTGCCTAAATAATGGAAACACTTGAGGTAATTAGTTATACAAAGCATATTGAAAGCAGGTGCATCCACACAGGTGTGGATCCTGAGTTAATGAAGCAATTAACATCCCATCATGCTCAGAGTCAGGTTTAAAAATGCTGGGCAGGCCATTATTTTGGGCATTATTTTGGCTACCATACCTATGCCCCATAGGAGGACAATGAGCCCATCCACAGGGCGTGAGTGGTCACTGAATGGTTTGATGAGCATGAAAATGCATCCAATTAAACACTTATTGGGGATTCTGAAGTAGTGCCTGAGGCAGCGTTTTCCACCAACATCAACAAAACACCAAATCATGGGATTTCTTGTGGAAGAATTGTGTCACATTCCTCCAATAGAGTTCTAGACACTGGTAGAATCTATGTCAAGCTGTATGAATCTGTTCTGACTCGTGGTGCCCCAACGCCCTATGAAGACACTTCATGTGTGTTTTCCTTTATTTATACAGTGCTTTTTAAGTATGTGTAGGTGATCCCTACAAGAATTGAACCCAATACCTTAGTATTTTGGGGGGGGTTGTATCATTTTATTTACACAACATGCCTACTACTTTGAAGATGCACAATGTTTTTTTATTGTGAACCAAACAAGAACAAAAAAACTGAAAACTTGAGCGTGCATAACTATTCACCCCCCCCCCCCCCCCCCCAGGCACTGTATAAAACATTTTTCCTTCAAATATACTTTTTTGAAAGTTCTAATGTTGCTGTCCCCACTACAACGAAATAATACTGAAATACATTTCATTTTGTCCTTGAAACATTGAATTGACATACAGTAGAACTCCATTCATTCCTATGGAGGACTCCTACTGGGGCGTGCCAATATGTTCAGCCTCTCATTGGCCAATACATAGCATCAGTACTTCAGGGTTTATATGCATCATTGGTTGTCTTTGTCTTTGTGCATCGACAGCCTCCATAACGGACCAAATATGTCCAACTAATAGAAGGATGTTTTTACGAGCCCAGGACCAGACGACGATAGAAATGGTTATATCGTTACATCTAAGCATTAATAAACGAGTCCAAAATAGATAAAAATTTAATATAATAAATAATGGATTCCAAACAAGTCATAACGGCTTCATTACAAAATGCTTTAGGTGTTGATTCACATCCAGGAAATTGGAATGTTCTGGAATCACTGCTTCCATTTATATTACAAAAAAAACACTTAGCTTTTCAATCTGCAAGACCACGGGACAAGACCATCACATCAAGACCACGGGACAAGACCATGACATCAAGACCACGGGACAAGACCATGACATCAAGACCACGGGACAAGACCATGACATCAAGACCACGGGACAAGACCATCACATCAAGACCACGGGACAAGACCATGACATCAAGACCACGGGACAAGACCATGACATCAAGACCACGGGACAAGACCATGACATCAAGACCACGGGACAAGACCATGACATCAAGACCACGGGACAAGACCATGACATCAAGACCACGGGACAAGACCATGACATCAAGACCACGGGACAAGACCATGACATCAAGACCACGGGACAAGACCATCACATCAAGACCACGGGACAAGACCATGACATCAAGACCACGGGACAAGACCATGACATCAAGACCACGGGACAAGACCATCACATCAAGACCACGGGACAAGACCACGGGACAAGACCACGGGACAAGACCATGACCAAAGAAGCCATAATACCACAAGACCATGACATCAAGACCACGGGACAAGACCATGACCAAAAAAGCTATAATGCCACAAGACCATCACATCAAGACCACGGGACAAGACCATGACCAAAGAAGTCATAATACCACAAGACCATGACATCAAGACCACGGGACAAGACCACGGGACAAGACCATGACCAAAGAAGCCATTATACCACAAGACCATGACATCAAGACCACGGGACAAGATCATGACCAAAGAAGCCATAATACCACAACACCATGACATCAAGACCACAGGACAAGACCATGACATCAAGACCACGGGACAAGACCCCGGGACAAGACCATGACCAAAGAAGCCATAATACCACAACACCATGACATCAAGACCACAGGACAAGACCATGACATCAAGACCACGGGACAAGACCCCGGGACAAGACCATGACCAAAGAAGCCATAATACCACAACACCATGACATCAAGACCATAGGACAAGACCATGACATCAAGACCACGGGACAAGACCACGGGACAAGACCATGACCAAAGAAGCCATAATACCACAAGACCATGACATCAAGACCACGGGACAAGACCATGACCAAAGAAGCCATAATACCACAACACCATGACATCAAGACCACGGGACAAGACCATCACATCAAGACCACGGGACAAGACCATGACATCAAGACCACGGGACAAGACCACGGGACAAGACCATCACATCAAGACCACGGGACAAGACCATCACATCAAGACCACGGGACAAGACCATCACATCAAGACCACGGGACAAGACCATCACATCAAGACCACGGGACAAGACCACGGGACAAGACCATGACATCAAGACCACGGGACAAGACCACGGGACAAGACCATCACATCAAGACCACGGGACAAGACCATCACATCAAGACCACGGGACAAGACCATCACATCAAGACCACGGGACAAGACCATCACATCAAGACCACGGGACAAGACCATCACATCAAGACCACAGGACAAGACCATCACACCAAGACCACGGGACAAGACCATCACATCAAGACCACGGGACAAGACCATGACCAAAGAAGCCATAATACCACAAGACCAACACATCAAGACCACATGACCACATCACCACAACATCATGAATTGAGCAAACAATATCATGTACAGCACCCTGTTCTGTCTTAACCAATCAGAAGAAGCTGTTGTCACTACCTCAGTGACTCAGCCCTTAGGGTCAGGGTAAAGGTCAGGGTTGAGTGTTTGGGATGTCAACTTGGGTTGAGAGAGGGAGCGAGGGAAGGAGAGAGAGACATCCCCCCATGCCCCCAATACCATGACATGAGAGCAACAGGTTTTCACAGTGTCTCCTCCCCTCTCTCTCCTCACTCAGATTTGCTCCTCTCCTCTCCTCTCCTCTCCTCTCCTCTCCTCTCCTCTCCTCTCCTCTCCTCTCCTCTCCTCTCCTTTCCTAATCTCCTCTCCTCTCCTCTCCTCTCCTCCTCTCTCTACCATGATTAAAAGTTAACAGGTCTTCTCCACACCCTGTGTGTCGTACTGTGGTTCTTTATGTCTGATTACCAGATAAACACATCTACCTCCCACTGCCGGGTGATTCCCACTCACTCTCTCAATGTTCCCACCACCAGACACACCATTGCAATACTGCAGTATATACAGTGCCTTGCGAAAGTATTCGGCCCCCTTGAACTTTGCGACCTTTTGCCACATTTCAGGCTTCAAACATAAAGATATAAAACTGTATTTTTTTGTGAAGAATCAACAACAAGTGGGACACAATCATGAAGTGGAACGACATTTATTGGATATTTCAAACTTTTTTAACAAATCAAAAACTGAAAAATTGGGCGTGCAAAATTATTCAGCCCCCTTAAGTTAATACTTTGTAGCGCCACCTTTTGCTGCGATTACAGCTGTAAGTCGCTTGGGGTATATCTCTATCAGTTTTGCACATCGAGAAATGTGCTGCACTGAAAGTAAAGGGGCTGAATCATTTTGCACGCCCAATTTTTCAGTTTTTGATTTGTTAAAAAAGTTTGAAATATCCAATAAATGTCGTTCCACTTCATGATTGTGTCCCACTTGTTGTTGATTCTTCACAAAAAAATACAGTTTATTATTTTTATGTTTGAAGGCTGAAATGTGGTAAAAGGTCACAAAGTTCAAGGGGGCCGAATACTTTCTCAAGGCACTGTAACAGAAAGTGAATGGATGCTGCAGTAATATCAGAGATGGAAGAGGAAGTGAGATATCTCACTTGCTCCTTTTTTCTGATTCATGTACATTCAATGAACTAAGCAGACCAGACTCAGCTGCTAATGCGTTGGTGCCTATGGGAGAGCCATCCCTTAAGCAGACCGGAACTGTGACCATTTTTTTTTCAATGTTAAACATTGTGAGACATCTTCATTTATCTACTTATTTATTTATCTTTGGTAATATGCTTCATCCTAACCCACCATAACAAATCAACTCATCCTCTTTTGTTTATTAAATTTCTTTGTTTACATCTCTTCTTCTCCTTCTTCCTGCCTGGAGGGCCATGGTGAATACATTGACTATATCCCATAAAGGCTGTTTACTATTGGAAGAAATGGTCACAGTTCCATTCTACTTAAGGGATGGCTCTCCCATAGGCACCAGTTGTCATAGCAACGGGGTCTGGTCTACTTAGCTCATTGACTGTATATGAACCAGAAAAAAGAAGCCTATGAAATGTCTCGCTTTGTCTCTGGGCCATAGGCAGGGAGACTCTATAAGGACACTGCTGACCTTCAAAACCACTAATCAAAATCTAAACTTGACCTTAACAAAACATTTAACCCTGACCCTAACCCTAACCTTAAAGATGCATTCCGGGATCTTAAGCACTTGCAAATTCGTAGCATATTGTACAAATTGGAATCGTAATATACAGACCAAAGGTATGTGGACATCTGCCCGTTAAACATCTCATTCCAAAATCATGGGCATTAATATGGAGTCGGTCCCCCTTTGCTGCTGTAACAGCCTCCACTCTTCTGGGAAGGCTTTCCACTAGATGTTGGAACATTGCTTTGGGGACTTGCTTCCATTCAGCCACAAGAGCATTAGTGAGGTTGGGCACTGATGTTGGGTGATTAGGCCTGGCTTGCAGTCGGCGTTCCAATTCATCCCAAAGGTGTTCAATGGGGTTGAGGTCAGGGCTCTGTGCAGGCCAGTCAAGTTCTTCCACACCGATCTCGACAAACCATTTCTGTATGGACCTCGCTTTGTGCATGTGGGCATTGTCATGCTGAAACAGGAAAGTGCCTTCCGCAAACTGTTGCCACAAAGTTGGAAGCACAGAATTGTCTAGAATGTCATTGTATGCTGTAGCGTTAAGATTTCCCCTCACTGCAACTAAGGGGTCTAGCCCGAACTATGAAAAACAGCCACAGACCATTATTTATTCTCCACCAAACTTTACAGTAGGAACTACGCATTCGGGCAGGTAGTGTTCTCCTGGCATCCGCCAACCCCAGACTTGTCCGTAGGACTGCCAGATGGGGTTCTCACTCTAATGGTGGCGAGCTTTACACAACTCCAGCCAGCGCTTGGCCTTGCACATGGTGATCTTAGGCTTGTGTGCGGCTGCTCGGCCATGGAAACACATTTCATGAAGCTCCCGATAAACAGTTATTGTGCTGTTGTTGCTTCGAGAGGCGGTTTGGAACTTGGTAGTGAGTGGAACTCGGTAGTGAGAGCTGCATCCGAGGATAGACCATTTTTACGTGCTACGCGCTTCAGGACTCGGCGGTCCCGTTCTGTGAGCTTGTGTGGCCTACAACTTCCCGGCTGAGCCGTTGTTGCTCCTAAACACTTCCACTTCACAATAACAGCACTTACAGTTGATCGGGGCAGCACTAGCAAGGCAGAAATTTAACAAACTGACTTGTTGGAAAGGTGGCATCCTATGATGGTGCCACATTGAAAGTCACTGAGCTCTTCAGTAAGGCCATTCTACTGACAATGTTTGTCTATGGAGATTGCATGACGGTGTGCTCGATTTTATACACCTGTCAGTAATGGGTGTGGCTGAAATAACCTAATCAACAAATTTTAAGAGGTGTCCACCTACTTTTGTATATATATATTGTATCATACCAATTGGATGACGTGGTACACAATTGTGCACAATGTTCAGGGACCCGTTTTGGCTCGTGAACACTTCTTTCAAAAATACCCTCTGAAATGACGCAGAAGCTCTGGGAGTGTCACTTTTAACCAAATTTGAACCAATTCTGATTACAGGATGTGACATCACAATATACCTATCATCCCTCCACCACCACCCACGCCTGAGGGTACAGCTCTAGAATAAATACGTCCAAGAATGATCTATTTGTTTTGTTGAGGCCGACAATCTCATTTCCTGTATCGTCCCAGAAATCTTTCACTGGGAATGATTAGAATAACTCTGATAACAGATCTTGAGAAAATAAGAAATGGCTAATAATTACATATGAATCTGTTATTTGATAGTGAAAGTTTTCCCTTTAATTGTGTTGTGTCACATGACAGTAAGAAAGGGCCTGGCTGTGGCTCCTCAGTTAGTAGTGGTGTTATATTGAATTGAGAGAGACTAGCGGAGAAGAGGATAGGGAGGAGGTATTGGTGTGTTTAAGCTTACTCCAAGACATAATAGGAAGCAGCAGGGTTTGGGCCTGGAGAAAGATGGGGAGTGGGGAGTGAGAGAAGAGGAGAGGAGGGTGGAGGAGGGTAGAGGAGGTGGAGGAGGTGGATGAGGTGGAGGAGGTGGAGGAGGTGGATGAGAGCAAGAGGGGTTGTTCAAAGAGTCACAGAAGGACCCTCGGGGGAATTTCTGCTTGATTGGTATCAAATGAACCCCCCCTCACTCCTCCCCAACCCAACCCCCATTACCCTTACCCACCTCTACCCCACTCTCCCTCCCTGATGACTATTATTCAGCTTCTTTAAAGCTTTTAAAGCTCCCCTTTAACCCCCTGACTGCCCCCACACTATAAGAAGCCTTCCTGCTGTCATCTATAGTCACACTGTGTCACACACACACACACACACACACACAACCCTATACCCCCCCCCCCCCATCTCACACACACACACCACCCCCTTCAAACTTCTACACCTCATCAGTCCGTCAGTCCATCACCACAAAAATCATTGTCTTTAGTTGGCCCAGTGAAGAGTGTGAAAATGCCCTGCCAGTTAGTTTGTTTTAGACAGACAAAGAGACGAGAGACGTGTAGGGTCAGAGTGAATGGGAGTCAACAGGGAGAGAAGGTAGAGAGAACAGGAGTCTCTGTCTGTAGGTCGCTAAGTGCTTTTTGAGTGTCGGCTCCGGTCACTCAAACAGCTGGGGGCTGGAGTGTGTGTTTATGTGTGCTGGAGTGTGTGTGTATGTGTGCTGGAGTGTGTGTGTATGTGTGCTGGAGTGTGTGACACTGAATGACTTAACATTACATAACCCGACCTAACATTCTCAGTGACACCAGTCCAGCCCGTTCTCACATCTCCAGCTTCCTCTCTAAACTATTTGCTGCTGCTGCCTGTGTTGCAGATTGAGTGGTTCAGTGTGTATGAGAGGGACAGTAAGCAAAGTCTATTAACAGTTATTGTAGTCGTTAACGGTCCAGTTTACTCTGTTCTCTGGCTCTAATCCTTGATGGTGCATTTTCATTATCTTCAAACGCCATTAAGAGCCCGTGTCTGAGTCCCAAATGGCAACCTATTCCCTGTATAGTGCACTACTTTAGACCGGTGCACGTAGGGCCATTTGGGACGCAAGCAGTCCTAGCTAATACCACCGTTGGGAAAGTCCATGTTAAACCCATATACTTGTCAACTATAATGAACGTTAACTGCAGAATATAAAGAGTACATACTATATGTAGGAACGTCATCTGACCAGTATTGTCGCAGCAAAATAATCCTGCAGCAAAGAGGATTTGAACGTTTTGTGCGTAATGTTGCTTGATCTTATTATCGGGACAAAAAAAGGTTAGATGAGAAGAGCAATGATGTTAGTGTGGGTTTTCAGTGAATTCATGTAGATCACGAAGCTCATTTCCCGTGTTGCAGGACAATTCTCAGCAACAAAAGAGTGATCAAATTAAGGTCCTACACCTGTACATTGAATAGCCTATATTGTCAAATTTAAACATGGATGGGTATGAATGGGTCCAACAAACCCATTTCCTTTTGTAATGAAGGGAAGGGATTAGAAGAACAGAAGTTGGAGCGTGGGAGTGTGGGAGGGGAATCAGGTCAGTTTGTCACTCAGTACCATGAGGCAGGATGACATGATACTGCATGATAGAGAGGGATGAGGAGAACAAGACGATAGAGGACGGGAGGTGAATAAAGCGTTTGCATTTGACTGTTTGTCATTATTGTGAACGTCAACGTCATCAAACCTAGTAAAGGATGCTACCATCATCAAGCCTGGTAAAGGATGCTACTATCATCAAGCCTGGTAAAGGATGCTACTATCATCAAGCCTAGTGAAGGATGCTACCATCATCAAGCCTAGTAAAGGATGCTACCATCATCAAGCCTAGTAAAGGATGCTACCATCATCCAACCTAGTAAAGGATGCTACCATCAAGTCTAGTAAAGGAAGCTACCATCATCAAGCCCAGTAAAGGATGCTACCATCATCAAGTCTAGTAAAGGATGCTACCATCATCAAGCCTGGTAAAGGATGCTACCATCATCAAGTCTAGTAAAGGATGCTACCATCATCAAGCCTGGTAAAGGATGCTACCATCATCAAGTCTAGTAAAGCATGCTACCATCATCAAGCCTAGTAAAGGATGCTACCATCATCAAGCCTAGTAAAGGATGCTACCATCATCCAACCTAATAAAGGATGCTACCATCATCAAGCCTAGTAAAGGATGCTACCATCATCCAACCTAATAAAGGATGCTACCATCATCAAGCCTAGTGAAGGATGCTACCATCATCAAGCCTAGTAAAGGATGCTACCATCATCAAGCCTAGTAAAGGATGCTACCATCATCAAGCCTAGTAAAAGATGCTACCATCATCAAGCCTAGTAAAGGATGCTACCATCATCAAGCCTGGTAAAGGATGCTACCATCATCCAGCCTAGTAAAGGATGCTACATACTATCACCAACAACTGATTACCAAGTCATCCAGCCTAGTAAAGGATGCTACCATCATCAAGCCTAGTAAAGGATGCTACCATCATCAAGCCTAGTAAAGGATGCTACCATCATCCAGCCTAGTAAAGGATGCTACCATCATCCAGCCTAGTAAAGGATGCTACCATCATCAAGCCTAGTAAAGGATGCTACCATCATCAAGCCTAGTAAAGGATGCTACCATCATCAAGCCTAGTAAAGGATGCTACCATCATCCAACCTAATAAAGGATGCTACCATCAAGCCCAGTAAAGGATGCTACCATCATCAAGCCTAGTAAAGGATGCTACCATCATCCAACCTAGTAAAGCATGCTACCATCATCAAGCCTAGTAAAGGATGCTACCATCATCAAGCCTAGTAAAGGATGCTACCATCATCAAGCCCAGTAAAGGATGCTACCATCATCAAGCCTAGTAAAGGATGCTACCATCATCAAGTCTAGTAAAGCATGCTACCATCATCAAGCCCAGTAAAGGATGCTACCATCATCAAGCCTAGTAAAGGATGCTACCATCATCCAACCTAATAAAGGATGCTACCATCATCAAGCCTAGTAAAGTATGCTACCATCATCAAGCCTAATAAAGGATGCTACCATCATCCAGCCTAGTAAAGGATGCTACCATCATCCAACCTAATAAAGGATGCTACCATCATCCAACCTAATAAAGGATGCTACCATCATCAAGCCTAGTAAAGCATGCTACCATCATCAAGCCTAGTAAAGGATGCTACCATCATCCAACCTAATAAAGGATGCTACCATCATCAAGCCTAGTAAAGGATGCTACCATCATCCAGCCTAGTAAAGGATGCTACCATCATCCAACCTAATAAAGGATGCTACCATCATCCAACCTAATAAAGGATGCTACCATCATCAAGCCTAGTAAAGGATGCTACCATCATCCAACCTAATAAAGGATGCTACCATCATCAAGCCTAGTAAAGGATGCTACCATCATCCAACCTAATAAAGGATGCTACCATCATCCAGCCTAGTAAAGGATGCTACCATCATCAAGCCTAGTAAAGGATGCTACCATCATCCAACCTAGTAAAGGATGCTACCATCATCAAGCCTAGTAAAGGATGCTACCATCATCCAACCTAGTAAAGGATGCTACCATCATCAAGCCTAGTAAAGGATGCTACCATCATCCAACCTAGTAAAGGATGCTACCATCATCCAGCCTAGTAAAGGATGCTACATACTATCACCAACAACTGATTACCAAGTCATCCAGCCTAGTAAAGGATGCTACCATCATCAAGCCTAGTAAAGGATGCTACCATCATCAAGCCTAGTAAAGGATGCTACCATCATCCAGCCTAGTAAAGGATGCTACCATCATCCAGCCTAGTAAAGGATGCTACCATCATCAAGCCTAGTAAAGGATGCTACCATCATCAAGCCTAGTAAAGGATGCTACCATCATCAAGCCTAGTAAAGGATGCTACCATCATCCAACCTAATAAAGGATGCTACCATCAAGCCCAGTAAAGGATGCTACCATCATCAAGCCTAGTAAAGGATGCTACCATCATCCAACCTAGTAAAGCATGCTACCATCATCAAGCCTAGTAAAGGATGCTACCATCATCAAGCCTAGTAAAGGATGCTACCATCATCAAGCCCAGTAAAGGATGCTACCATCATCAAGCCTAGTAAAGGATGCTACCATCATCAAGTCTAGTAAAGCATGCTACCATCATCAAGCCCAGTAAAGGATGCTACCATCATCAAGCCTAGTAAAGGATGCTACCATCATCCAACCTAATAAAGGATGCTACCATCATCAAGCCTAGTAAAGTATGCTACCATCATCAAGCCTAATAAAGGATGCTACCATCATCCAGCCTAGTAAAGGATGCTACCATCATCCAACCTAATAAAGGATGCTACCATCATCCAACCTAATAAAGGATGCTACCATCATCAAGCCTAGTAAAGCATGCTACCATCATCAAGCCTAGTAAAGGATGCTACCATCATCCAACCTAATAAAGGATGCTACCATCATCAAGCCTAGTAAAGGATGCTACCATCATCCAGCCTAGTAAAGGATGCTACCATCATCCAACCTAATAAAGGATGCTACCATCATCCAACCTAATAAAGGATGCTACCATCATCAAGCCTAGTAAAGGATGCTACCATCATCCAACCTAATAAAGGATGCTACCATCATCAAGCCTAGTAAAGGATGCTACCATCATCCAACCTAATAAAGGATGCTACCATCATCCAGCCTAGTAAAGGATGCTACCATCATCAAGCCTAGTAAAGGATGCTACCATCATCCAACCTAGTAAAGGATGCTACCATCATCAAGCCTAGTAAAGGATGCTACCATCATCCAACCTAGTAAAGGATGCTACCATCATCAAGCCTAGTAAAGGATGCTACCATCATCCAACCTAGTAAAGGATGCTACCATCATCAAGCCTAGTAAAGGATGCTACCATCATCCAACCTAGTAAAGGATGCTACCATCATCCAGCCTAGTAAAGGATGCTACCATCATCCAACCTAATAAAGGATGCTACCATCATCCAGCCTAGTAAAGGATGCTACCATCATCCAGCCTAGTAAAGGATGCTACCATCATCCAACCTAGTAAAGGATGCTACCATCATCAAGCCTAGTAAAGGATGCTACCATCATCAAGCCTAGTAAAGGATGCTACCATCATCAAGCCTAGTAAAGGATGCTACCATCATCCAACCTAATAAAGGATGCTACCATCATCCAACCTAGTAAAGGATGCTACCATCATCAAGCCTGGTAAAGGATGCTACCATCATCCAACCTAATAAAGGATGCTACCATCATCCAACCTAATAAAGGATGCTACCATCATTCAACCTAATAAAGGATGCTACCATCATCCAACCTAATAAAGGATGCTACCATCATCCAACCTAGTAAAGGATGCTACCATCATCCAACCTAATAAAGGATGCTACCATCATCCAACCTAGTAAAGGATGCTACCATCATCAAGCCTGGTAAAGGATGCTACCATCATCCAACCTAATAAAGGATGCTACCATCATCAAGCCTAGTAAAGGATGCTACATTCTATCACCAATAACTGATTACCAAGTCATCAAAGACAGCGTTCTTTCTTGTTTTGCACTTAAAATATGTTTTATTGTCACATACACCATGACAAGTGTTGTTTTACAGGATCAGCCACAGTAGTCCAGCACCTATGTAGCAAATTAGAGTTTAGACCTTGCTCAAGGGCACATCAACAGATTTTCACCTTGTCAGCTTGAGTATTCGAACCAGCGACCTTTCAGTGACCGGCCCAACGCTCTAACCGCTAGGCTACTTGCTGGTAGATTACCTGCTGCCTTATTATCACGTGTATAATTCTATGAGTTATGAAGCTCTCTGAGAAGATAATTCATCTGGTGTTTCAACATGGCAGAGGAAGAGCCTTCAATGGGCGGAAAGAGGAAGAGCCTTCAATGGGCTGAAAGAGGAAGAGGAAGAGGGGAAGAGCCTTCAATGGGCTGAAAGAGGAAGAGCCTTCAATGGGCTGAAAGAGGAAGAGGGAAAAGAGGAAGAGCCTTCAATGG
>NC_092159.1:12895613-12983113 GCF_045791955.1 Oncorhynchus clarkii lewisi
TCTCTTTTCTCTATCGCTTCTCCCATGAGACCACCAACGCTTTCAGCTTGTTTTTCTAGCCTCAGGTAGGTTTTTCTGGGCAGGTCGGCCAATGTCATATCTCTCTCTCTCTCTCTCTCTCTCTCTCTCTCTCTCTCTCTCTCTCTCTCTCTCTCTCTCTCTCTCTCTCTCTCTCTCTCTCTCTCTCTCTCTCTCTCTCTCTCTCTCTCTCTCTCTCTCTCTCTCTCTCTCTCTCTCTCTCTCTCTCTCTCTCTCTCTCTCTCTCTCTCTCTCTCTCTCTCTCTCTCTCTCTCTCTCTCTCTCTCTCTCTCGTTGAGCACTTCACATACCGAGTGGAGACATAAGCCATTAGAGATGTTTGTCTTGTCTCTCAGGTTGAGAGAGAGGTGAAAAGTGTGGAGAGAAGGGAGGGCCAGGGGGGAGGGGTTGGAACTGCAGAAAACACAGGCCGTGGCAGGATGTTAGGCTAGGTGAAGAGTTCTGTCAACAGGACAAGCTGTAGTACCATAGACATGTCATTCTTCTGTTTGAGTCCGCTTGTCTTGTTCCTTGTAGCCAGCCTCTCTCTGCTTGTCTCGGACAATGGTACCAGTTGTTATATGTTACAGCTTGGCATGGCGACCTCAAAGGGTTGTGGTGACAGATGGGCTGTCTGTGTTGAGGCTGAGCACAGTCCATTTCCTGGATGCTACAGATGAAAAGTGGAAGCGAGGGACAAAGGGAGTGAAGAAGAGGAGGGATGTGGGGAAAATCTTTCAACAGTATCCCGTCGTCTCCTCCCCTCTCCTTCCTTCTCCTTCCCTCCACTGCTATCCTCCTCCTCCATCTCTACTTTTAAGCCCCTACAACTCTGATGTCTTGTGGCTGATTTTTCAAATCATTGAAACATGTGAGTCAGGCCTGGTCTCTTTTTAGAATCAGAGTCAAATGTTTTGTGGTTTGCCAAAGGGTTTCCACCAGGGAACATATTCACATTACAGTGATACAAATCCACAAATCCGGAGCCTTGATAAGTAAAGTAGCTCCGCGGACATGGTTCCCCCACAGCTATTAAAATCAGCAGAGGCAGTTACGTGTGTGTGTGTGTGTGTGTGTGTGTGTGTGTGTGTGTGTGTGTGTGTGTGTGTGTGTGTGTGTGTGTGTGTGTGTGTGTGTGTGTGTGTGTGTGTGTGTGTGTGTGTGTGTGTGTGTGTGTGTGTGTGTGTGTGTGTGTGTGTGTGTGTGCTAAAGGGGAACCAGACAAGGACCCAGGAGAGACCCAAAGCGGACCACCCACTCACACATAACCCAGAAATGGTGCTCTCACGAACTGGCATTGCAAAAAATATAAATGTTGGCTAACATTCCCAGTCAATTGGTCTGTTCTGCTCATAATACCCGGAACACACAGTACAGACAGACAGTACCTGGACTCAGTGAGCTGACTCTGTCTGGAGCTAGTTTGGAAAACTATCCTCGGGATATGCTACATGGTCATCCAACATACTGTTATGCATAGATACAACTGATATCCTCCCTCAAAGGAATGTGTGTCCTTACCTTTTTCATTGTCCTGGGTGACTCCATTTGCTCAGGCCTGGATACCTGACTGCAATAAATAACTTGGTCACGCATTGATTCTTTGCATCTACAGGAAACCTCTTCTGAAGTCACATTCTGATGCTATTGTAAAGCTATTACGAAGCTCAATGCCTTAGGGCAGGGTTAGGTCCATTTTAATTCAGTCAATTTGGGAAGTAATTCCAATTCCAAATTGGAAGAAGAAATGACCCCAACCCTGCCCTAGGATTCATGACGACAACCCTGCCCTAGGATTCATGAGCCCCAAAAAAGGAGATGACCCTAACACCCTGACCTGATCGCAATGATCAGGTCTATTCTGATCACCCTGACCTGAAGCAGGAACACCTCCTCAATGATCAGGTCTTACCTGATGACCCTAACACCCTGACCTGAAGCAGTAACACCTCCTCAACGATCAGGTCTATTCTGATGACTCTAACACCCTTACCTGAAGCAGTAACACCTCCTCAATGATCAGGTCTATTCTGATGACTCTAACACCCTTACCTGAAGCAGTAACACCTCCTCAATGATCAGGTCTTACCTGATGACCCTAACACCCTGACCTGTAGCAGTAATACCTCCTCAACGATCAGGTCTATTCTGATGACCCTAACACCCTGACCTGAAGCAGTAACACCTCCTCAACGATCAGGTCTATTCTGATGACCCTAACACCCTGACCTGAAGCAGTAACACCTCCTCAATGATCAGGTCTTACGTGATGACCCTAACACCCTGACCTGAAGCAGTAACACCTCCTCAACGATCAGGTCTTACCTGATGACCCTAACACCCTGACCTGAAGCAGTAACACCTCCTCAACGATCAGGTCTTACCTGATGACCCTAACACCCTGACCTGAAGCAGTAACACCTCCTCAATGATCAGGTCTTACCTGATGACCCTAACACCCTGACCTGAAGCAGTAACACCTCCTCAATGATCAGGTCTTACCTGATGACCCTAACACCCTGACCTGAAGCAGTAACACCTCCTCAACGATCAGGTCTTACCTGATGACCCTAACACCTTGACCTGAAGCAGTAACACCTCCTCAATGATCAGGTCTTACCTGATGACCCTAACACCCTGACCTGAAGCAGTAACACCTCCTCAATGATCAGGTCTTACCTGATGACTCTAACACCCTGACCTGAAGCAGTAACACCTCCTCAATGATCAGGTCTTACCTGATGACCCTAACACCCTGACCTGAAGCAGTAACACCTCCTCAATGATCAGGTCTTACCTGATGACCCTAACACCCTGACCTGAAGCAGTAACACCTCCTCAACGATCAGGTCTTACCTGATGACCCTAACACCCTGACCTGAAGCAGTAACACCTTCTCAACGATCAGGTCTTACCTGATGACCCTAACACCCTGACCTGAAGCAGTAACACCTTCTCAACGATCAGGTCTTACCTGATGACCCTAACACCCTGACCTGAAGCAGTAACACCTCCTCAACGATCAGGTCTTACCTGATGACCCTAACACCCTGACCTGAAGCAGTAACACCTCCTCAACGATCAGGTCTTACCTGATGACCCTAACACCCTGACCTGAAGCAGTAACACCTCCTCAATGATCAGGTCTTACCTGATGACCCTAACACCCTGACCTGAAGCAGTAACACCTCCTCAACAATCAGGTCTTACCTGATGACCCTAACACCCTGACCTGAAGCAGTAACACCTCCTCAACGATCAGGTCTTACCTGATGACCCTAACACCCTGACCTGAAGCAGTAACACCTCCTCAACGATCAGGTCTTACCTGATGACCCTAACACCCTGACCTGAAGCAGTAACACCTCCTCAATGATCAGGTCTTACCTGATGACCCTAACACCCTGACCTGAAGCAGTAACACCTCCTCAACGATCAGGTCTTACCTGATGACCCTAACACCCTGACCTGAAGCAGTAACACCTCCTCAACGATCAGGTCTTACCTGATGACCCTAACACCCTGACCTGAAGCAGTAACACCTCCTCAATGATCAGGTCTTACCTGATGACACTAACACCCTGACCTGAAGCAGTAACACCTCCTCAACAATCAGGTCTTACCTGATGACCCTAACACCCTGACCTGAAGCAGTAACACCTCCTAAATGATCAGGTCTTACCTGATGACCCTAACACCCTGACCTGAAGCAGTAACACCTTCTCAACAATCAGGTCTTACCTGATGACCCTAACACCCTGACCTGAAGCAGTAACACCTCCTCAACAATCAGGTCTTACCTGATGACCCTAACACCCTGACCTGAAGCAGTAACACCTCCTCAATGATCAGGTCTTACCTGATGACCCTAACACCCTGACCTGAAGCAGTAACACCTCCTCAACGATCAGGTCTTACCTGATGACCCTAACACCCTGACCTGAAGCAGTAACACCTCCTCAATGATCAGGTCTTACCTGATGACCCTAACACCCTGACCTGAAGCAGTAACACCTCCTCAACAATCAGGTCTTACCTGATGACCCTAACACCCTGACCTGAAGCAGTAACACCTCCTCAATGATCAGGTCTTACCTGATGACCCTAACACCCTGACCTGAAGCAGTAACACCTTCTCAACAATCAGGTCTTACCTGATGACCCTAACACCCTGACCTGAAGCAGTAACACCTCCTCGATGATCAGGTCTTACCTGATGACCCTAACACCCTGACCTGAAGCAGTAACACCTCCTCAATGATCAGGTCTTACCTGATGACCCTAACACCCTGACCTGAAGCAGTAACACCTCCTCAACGATCAGGTCTTACCTGATGACCCTAACACCCTGACCTGAAGCAGTAACACCTCCTCAACGATCAGGTCTTACCTGATGACCCTAACACCCTGACCTGAAGCAGTAATACCTCCCCAATGATCAGGTCTTACCTGATGACCCTAACACCCTGACCTGAAGCAGTAACACCTCCTCAATGATCAGGTCTTACCTGATGACCCTAACACCCTGACCTGAAGCAGTAACACCTCCTCAATGATCAGGTCTTACCTGATGACCCTAACACCCTGACCTGAAGCAGTAACACCTCCTCAACGATCAGGTCTTACCTGATGACCCTAACACCCTGACCTGAAGCAGTAACACCTCCTCAACGATCAGGTCTTACCTGATGACCCTAACACCCTGACCTGAAGCAGTAACACCTCCTCAACGATCAGGTCTTACCTGATGACCCTAACACCCTGACCTGAAGCAGTAACACCTCCTCAACGATCAGGTCTTACCTGATGACCCTAACACCCTGACCTGAAGCAGTAACACCTCCTCAACGATCAGGTCTTACCTGATGACCCTAACACCCTGACCTGAAGCAGTAACACCTCCTCAACGATCAGGTCTTACCTGATGACCCTAACACCCTGACCTGAAGCAGTAACACCTCCTCAACGATCAGGTCTTACCTGATGACCCTAACACCCTGACCTGAAGCAGTAACACCTCCTCAACGATCAGGTCTTACCTGATGACCCTAACACCCTGACCTGAAGCAGTAACACCTCCTCAACGATCAGGTCTTACCTGATGACCCTAACACCCTGACCTGAAGCAGTAACACCTCCTCAACGATCAGGTCTTACCTGATGACCCTAACACCCTGACCTGAAGCAGTAACACCTCCTCAACGATCAGGTCTTACCTGATGACCCTAACACCCTGACCTGAAGCAGTAACACCTCCTCAACGATCAGGTCTTACCTGATGACCCTAACACCCTGACCTGAAGCAGTAACACCTCCTCAACGATCAGGTCTTACCTGATGACCCTAACACCCTGACCTGAAGCAGTAACACCTCCTCAACAATCAGGTCTTACCTGATGACCCTAACACCCTGACCTGAAGCAGTAACACCTCCTCAACGATCAGGTCTTACCTGATGACCCTAACACCCTGACCTGAAGCAGTAACACCTCCTCAACGATCAGGTCTTACCTGATGACCCTAACACCCTGACCTGAAGCAGTAATACCTCCTCAATGATCAGGTCTTACCTGATGACCCTAACACCCTGACCTGAAGCAGTAACACCTCCTCAATGATCAGGTCTTACCTGATGACCCTAACACCCTGACCTGAAGCAGTAACACCTCAATGATCAGGTCTTACCTGATGACCCTAACACCCTGACCTGAAGCAGTAACACCTCCTCAACGATCAGGTCTTACCTGATGACCCTAACACCCTGACCTGAAGCAGTAACACCTCCTCAACGATCAGGTCTTACCTGATGACCCTAACACCCTGACCTGAAGCAGTAACACCTCCTCAACGATCAGATCTTACCTGATGACCCTAACACCCTGACCTGAAGCAGTAACACCTCCTCAACGATCAGGTCTTACCTGATGACCCTAACACCCTGACCTGAAGCAGTAACACCTCCTCAACGATCAGGTCTTACCTGACGACCCTAACACCCTGACCTGAAGCAGTAACACCTCCTCAACGATCAGGTCTTACCTGATGACCCTAACACCCTGACCTGAAGCAGTAACACCTCCTCAACGATCAGGTCTTACCTGATGACCCTAACACCCTGACCTGAAGCA
The DNA here is from genome assembly GCF_045791955.1 of Oncorhynchus clarkii lewisi. Taxonomy (NCBI): domain Eukaryota; kingdom Metazoa; phylum Chordata; class Actinopteri; order Salmoniformes; family Salmonidae; genus Oncorhynchus; species Oncorhynchus clarkii. Next base: position 12,901,760 of record NC_092159.1, read on the forward strand.
GTAACACCTCCTCAACGATCAGGTCTTACCTGATGACCCTAACACCCTGACCTGAAGCAGTAATACCTCCTCAACGATCAGGTCTTACCTGATGACCCTAACACCCTGACCTGAAGCAGTAACACCTCCTCAACGATCAGGTCTTACCTGATGACCCTAACACCCTGACCTGAAGCAGTAACACCTCCTCAACGATCAGGTCTTACCTGATGACCCTAACACCCTGACCTGAAGCAGTAACACCTCCTCAACGATCAGGTCTTACCTGATGACCCTAACACCCTGACCTGAAGCAGTAACACCTCCTCAACGATCAGGTCTTACCTGATGACCCTAACACCCTGACCTGAAGCAGTAACACCTCCTCAACGATCAGGTCTTACCTGATGACCCTAACACCCTGACCTGAAGCAGTAACACCTCCTCAACGATCAGGTCTTACCTGATGACCCTAACACCCTGACCTGAAGCAGTAACACCTCCTCAACAATCAGGTCTTACCTGATGACCCTAACACCCTGACCTGAAGCAGTAACACCTCCTCAACGATCAGGTCTTACCTGATGACCCTAACACCCTGACCTGAAGCAGTAACACCTCCTCAATGATCAGGTCTTATCTGATGACCCTAACACCCTGACCTGAAGCAGTAACACCTCCTCAATGATCAGGTCTTACCTGATGACCCTAACACCCTGACCTGAAGCAGTAACACCTCCTCAACGATCAGGTCTTACCTGATGACCCTAACACCCTGACCTGAAGCAGTAACACCTTCTCAACAATCAGGTCTTACCTGATGACCCTAACACCCTGACCTGAAGCAGTAACACCTCCTCAACGATCAGGTCTTACCTGATGACCCTAACACCCTGACCTGAAGCAGTAACACCTCCTCAACGATCAGGTCTTACCTGATGACCCTAACACCCTGACCTGAAGCAGTAACACCTCCTCAATGATCAGGTCTTACCTGGTGACCCATGGCCTAATGTTGGTAGTATACATCAGTGGTTCAGCGGGGTCAACCTTCAGATCCAGATGGACTGTTTGTACTGTGTGTGTGTGTGTGTGTGTGTGTGTGTGTGTGTGTGTGTGTGTGTGTGTGTGTGTGTGTGTGTGTGTGTGTGTGTGTGTGTGTGTGTGTGTGTGTGTGTGTGTGTGTGTGTGTGTGTGTGTGCGTGCGTGCGTGCGTGCGTGCGTGCGTACATGTTTAGTGTCAGTTGTTTAATCAGTGATATAGTAGCAGTGGTTAAGGTCTTGGTCTGGTCATGTTACCTGATGGAATGCGGTCGTCTTGACCACACCAGAATTACTCACAGGTGTGGAATCTTATTTCCTTGTGACCCGTAGGTGTTTATCTAGATAATCAGTCTTTTAGACTCAATCATTAAGCAAAGCCTCTGTCCACTTTGGGTTAAGGCTATACACTCACTCTTTCTCTCTCACGCCGTCTCTCTCTCTCTCTCTCTCTCTCTATCTATCTTGCTCACACACAGGAATGCACACACACACTCCCTCTCTCTCTCTCACTGTTCTCTCCCAAAAACACACAGACTAACTCCCACCATTAGTGCGAAGTCCGTAGTACTTAAATAAATCTTTGAGAAAGGAGAAAGGCAGTCTTTGTGTGGCCATATTGCGTCACCTAATCTGCAGAATCAACAGCGGAGGTTTCTTTCAGGCCCCTGTGGTTCTGTGGTGGCGGGCCTGTTTGAGGTGACTGCCACGGGGCTGGCCATACATGTCTTTGGGGTCCCGAATGGTTCTACTCCCAGCCACTGTGGTGTGAGTGTGTGAGTGTGTGTGTGTGTTTATGAATGAGTGATGTCCTATGCACACTTTGACTCAAGCACATAGTCCTAGCAATGGAGCATCTATCCATCAGATTCTTACCCGATCCTTAGTTCTGTCCCTCACTGTCACAGAGAGAACTGACTTCAACCTACTGAAGTACACACCACCCTTTGGCCTTGGCTTTGAGTAAATAGCACCATCTATAGGGACAACAATGAAATTACATAATGAGTGATTGACTGTCGATTGAGAGTTTGATAGAGGGCTAGATTCAAACAAATTGACAATTGTCACGTGCGCCGAATACAACAGGTGTACAATGAAATGCTTACTTATAGGCCCTAACAAACAGTGCAATTTCTAAGTAAAAAAAATATAAATAAAAATAATAATAATAATAATAATAAAAAATAGGTATTAGGTGAACAATAGGTAGGTAAAGAAATAAAAACAACAGTAAAAAGACAAAATATTGGTTGTTTTGGCGGTTAGAGGCCTGTTGCATGACCTTATTGGGGACACTGTCATTGGATGCAACAGAACCACTCCAGACTTTCATCCGACGAATCACATGCAGCCACGTTACAAGTTCAAACACTCACATTTCATTGATAGTCAGAACTTCCCTTGTCCAAATAAACATGACAACATGTGCTGACATTTCAGAGGGATTATTTCTAACATGGATAGAGCCTACACTTTCTAGTGAAGTTTTCAACTTCCTACTCAGTAGAGATAATAAGGAAGGAAGTGATTTGTGACACATAAGAGCAGCAGCTCACGATATGTCAGCTCATACTGCAGTTACCTCTCCAACACCGATATGTCAGCTCATACTGCAGTTACCTCTCCAACACTGATATGTCAGCTTATACTGCAGTTACCTCTCCAACACCGATATGTCAGCTCATACTGCAGTTACCTCTCCAACACCGATATGTCAGCTCATACTGCAGTTACCTCTCCAACACCGATATGTCAGCTCATACTGCAGTTACCTCTCCAACACCGATATGTCAGCTCATACTGCAGTTACCTCTCCAACACCGATATGTCAGCTCATACTGCAGTTACCTCTCCAACACCAATATGTCAGCTCACACTGCAGTTACCTCTCCAACACTGATATGTTGGTTGTCGGCCAACGCTGGTTAGCGCTGGCTAACGCTCGATCTGATTGAATCCAGGCCCGAGTTGTATCAATACACACAAGGCTTGTGTAATTAAAGGAGAATGGGAGTATGATTGAGTTGTCAAAGCATACACAAGGAGTCAGGGAGTGTCATTGCTATAGGCTAAAAAAAGGCCCTAAGGCTTCCAGTCCAACCATTAGCCTAGCTACGGTCAACCACAAACACACCACACCAGCCACATTCAAGTCCATTATTCAAAATGGCCCAGTTAATTGAAATGAAAACATCCAGAAACCCCTGTTCGAGACCCTTTCAATGTAATGTTTGTTTTCACACTCTAGAGTTCCACTATATTCTGTTTCCACATTACGGTTCAACAGATGACGCCATTTTCTTTCTTATTGTGTTTTTGAAAATAAAGAGAGCGAGGGAATGAAAAAGCCAACATAACAGAGGGATTAAGTTAACAGATTACAGTACATTATTATCAGACTAATCAAGCAATGTGCCACCCACATCGGTTTGAATATAATGTCTCAGTCAGTACCAGAACTATAATATTCTAGTGAAGGAGTGAAGGACGAGGAGAGGGAAGAAGAGGAGGAATAAGATGAGTGAGAGATGAGGACGTAATGATGAAGATAAAGAAGAGTAAGATGAGAAGGAGAGCTGGGTCCATAGGGTAATCTCTATATGGTGAACAATGGTTACTACTGTCTGTCATGAGAAACTATCTATGGGGAAGTCACTGTGTTGTGGTGACAGTGGTGGGGCTGAGGGTTCTCTATTGTACATCAGCCACTGTGTTGTGGTGACAGTTGTGGGGCTGAGGGTTCTCTATAGTACATCAGCCACTGTGTTGTGGTGACAGTTGTGGGGCTGAGGGTTCTCTATAGTACATCAGCCACTGTGTTGTGGTGACAGTGGTGGGGCTGAGGGTTCTCTATAGTACATTAGCCACTGTGTTGTGGTGACAGTGGTGGGGCTGAGGGATCTCTATAGTACATCAGCCACTGTGTTGTGGTGACAGTGGTGGGGCTGAGGGTTCTCTATAGTACATCAGCCACTGTGTTGTGGTGACAGTGGTGGGGCTGAGGGTTCTCTACAGTACATCAGCCACTGTGTTGTGGTTACAGTGGTGGGGCTGAGCTGCTGTGAGAGAGAGGAGAGGACACTGATTCTGGAGAACAGGCATGTTTGGGTGACAGTGGTGGGGTTGAGCTGCTGTGAGAGAGAGGAGAGGACACTGATTCTGGAGAACAGGCATGTTTGGGTGAGAACTACAAATACAGAGGTTTCTATCATGTCCTGTAATCTCTCCTCTGTTGTTTGAGGATTACAAAACAGAATTTAAAACTCTCCCTCCCTCCCTCCCTCCCTCCCCCTCCCTCCCTCCCCCCTCCCTCCCTCCCTCCCCCCTCCCTCCCTCCCCCCCCCTCCCCCTCCCTCCCTCCCTCCCTCCCTACCTTCTCCATCCATCGTGTTGTTTTGACAGAGTGGTGGAAGAGGTTTGTCCCCTGATATCTGTTCTCTTCTGTCCCTCCCTCCCTCCCTCCCTCCCTCTCTCTCCCTCCCTCCCTCCCTCCCCCTCCCTCCCTCCCTCCCTCCCTCCCTCCCTCCCTTCCTTCTCCATCCATCGTGTTGTTTTGACAGAGTGGTAGAAGAGGTTTGTCCCCTGATATCTGTTCTCTTCTGTCCCTTCTCCCTCCCTCCCTCCCTCCCTCCCTCCCTCCCTCCTTCCTTCTCCATCCATCGTGTTGTTTTGACAGAGTGGTGGAAGAGGTTTGTCCCCTGATATCTGTTCTCTTCTGTCCCTTCTCCCTCCCTCCCTCCCTCCCTCCCTCCCTACCTTCTCCATCCATCGTGTTGTTTTGACAGAGTGGTGGAAGAGGTTTGTCCCCTGATATCTGTTCTCTTCTGTCCCTTCTCCCTCCCTCCCTCCCTACCTCCCTCCCCCTCTCTCCCTCCCTCCCTCCCCCTCCCTCCCCCCCTACCTTCTCCATCCATCGTGTTGTTTTGACAGAGTGGTGGAAGAGGTTTGTCCCCTGATATCTGTTCTCTTCTGTCCCTTCTCCCTCCCTCCCTCCCTCCCTCCCCCCCCCTCCCTCCCTCCCTCCCTCCCTCCCTCCCTCCCTCCCCCCTCTCCCTCCCTCCCCTCCCTCCCTACCTTCTCCATCCATCGTGTTGTTTTGACAGAGTGGTGGAAGAGGTTTGTCCCCTGATATCTGTTCTCTTCTGTCCCTTCTCCCTCCCTCCCCCCCCCCCTCCCTCCCTCCCCCCTCCCCCCCTCCCTCCCTCCCTACCTTCTCCATCCATCGTGTTGTTTTGACAGAGTGGTGGAAGAGGTTTGTCCCCTGATATCTGTTCTCTTCTGTCCCTTCTCCCTCCCTCCCTCCCTCCCTCCCTCCCTACCTTCTCCATCCATCGTGTTGTTTTGACAGAGTGGTGGAAGAGGTTTGTCCCCTGATATCTGTTCTCTTCTGTCCCTTCTCCCTCCCTCCCTCCCTCCCTCCCTCCCTCCCTCCCTCCCTCCCTCCCTCCCTCCCTCCCTCCCTCCCTCCCTCCCTCCCTCCCTCCCTCCCTCCCTCCCCTCTCTCCCTCCCTCCCTCCCTCCCCCCCCCTCCCTCCCTCCCCCCCCCCCTCCCTCCCTACCTTCTCCATCCATCGTGTTGTTTTGACGGAGTGGTGGAAGAGGTTTGTCCCCTGATATCTGTTCTCTTCTGTCCCTTCTCCCCCCTCCCCCCTCCCTCCCTCCCTCCGCCACAGGCACCCTGACCTTTTAAGGTCATAAAAACAGCAGAGAAGAGAGGGATGAGAGAGAGAGAAAGAGAGAGAGAGGGGGTTGAGAGAAAGGACAAGAAGAGAAGTTGACTTACAGTAATGTACAGCAACTCTCCCACTCTTCATGCTTGCACTTGTCTTCAAACATATCGTACATACCATACACTGTATTTTAGATTCAGAAATCTACCTATATAGTGTATCAATGGCATGAAAAGGAATTCAAGCAGTCAGCCAACACACCCCCAACCATGCAACACAGTTTATCCCATTCAATACTGTACTACTGCCACACACACAGCTGTCCGGGTAGCCTGAGGGCAAAGTCTTAGTATCCAACAGAAACTATCAGCAGTGTGAAGAGGGGGAGGCGTCACACACACACACACACACACACACACACAAAGTGTTCTGTTATGGAGATGATAGGGCTGTTGTGGAGATGAACTCTCACTGCTTCTGCCTCTCTGGCTGTCTAACAATGTTTAGTTCTGTTCACTCACAGCACAAAGACTGTACAGCTGTGGGGTTGATAGAGAACTATGGCTGGAACCATAGAAATACAAGTCCATCCATTGCAGACCCATTGCATTGAATGGGAATGGCTGTTCTAGTAATTGTATTTCTATGGCTGGGATTCAAGGAGGAACATGTGGCTAAAGAGGTGTTTGTATGTCTGTGGAGGTCTGTAGAGATCTGAATATTTTGGTGAATGAACTGTGAGTGTTTACCGTAAGTTAGAGAGGGAGAAAGGTAGAGGTCTCTAGAGATCTGAATGTTTTGGGGAATGGAGATGTTTACTGTAAGTGTTTACCATAAGTTAGAGAGGGAGAAAGGTAGAGGTCTCTAGAGATCTGAATGTTTTGGGGAATGAAGATGTTTACTGTAAGTGTTTACCGTAAGTTAGAGAGGGAGAAAGGTAGAGGGCTCTAGAGATCTGAATGTTTTGGGTAATGAAGATGTTTACTGTGAGTGTTTACCATAAGTTAGAGAGGGAGAAAGGTAGAGGGCTCTAGAGATCTGAATGTTTTGGGTAATGAAGATGTTTACTGTGAGTGTTTACCATAAGTTAGAGAGGGAGAAAGGTAGAGGTCTCTAGAGATCTGAATGTTTTGGGGAATGAAGATGTTTACTGTGAGTGTTTACCATAAGTTAGAGAGGGAGAAAGGTAGAGGTCTCTAGAGATCTGAATGTTTTGGGGAATGGAGATGTTTACTGTGAGTGTTTACCATTGTTATGGTGAGTGAATGAGGACCCAAAAGCGAACTAACTTAAACAGAGCTTCTTTAATAACCAAACATAGGTAGGCTCAGATAGACCGGCAGATTCCGACAGGACAGGACAAGGTTACAGCAAACATGACGATAGTCTGGCTCAGGCATGAAACACAACAAACAAGAATCCGACAAGGACAGGAACAGAAACAGAGAGAGATATAGGGACCTAATCAGAGGGAAAAAGGGAACAGGTGGGAAACGGGGTGAATGGGTAGTCAGAGGAGACAAGGAACAGCTGGGGGAAAGCGGGGGAGAAAAGGTAACCTAACAACGACCAGCAGAGGGAGACAGGGTGAAGGGAAAGGACAGAGACAAGACACAACATGACAGTACATGACAGTACCCCCCCACTCACCGAGCGCCTCCTGGCGCACTCGAGGAGGAAACCTGGCGGCAACGGAGGAAATCCTCGATCAGCGCACGGTCCAGCACGTCCCGAGAGGGAACCCAACTCCTCTCCTCAGGACCGTACCCCTCCCAATCTACGAGGTACTGGTGACCACGGCCCCGAGGACGCATGTCCAAAATTCTACGGACCCTGTAGATGGGTGCGCCCTCGACAAGGATGGGGGGGGGGGGGGGGGAAGACGAGCGGGGGCGCGAAGGACGGGCTTGATGCAGGAGACATGGAAGACCGGGTGGACGCGACGAAGGTATCGCGGAAGAAGAAGTCGAACTGCGACAGGATTAATGACCCGAGAAATACGGAACGGACCAATGAACCGCGGGGTCAACTTGCGAGAAGCCGTCTTAAGGGGAAGGTTCTGAGTGGAGAGCCAAACTCTCTGACCGCGACAATATCTAGGACTCTTAGTTCTACGCTTATTAGCAGCCCTCACAGTCTGCGTCCTATAACGGCAAAGTGCAGACCTGACCCTCTTCCAGGTGCGCTCGCAACGTTGGACAAAAGCCTGAGCGGAGGGGACGCTGGACTCGGCGAACTGAGATGAGAACAGCGGAGGCTGGTACCCGAGGCTACTCTGAAAAGGAGATAGCCCGGTCGCAGACGAAGGAAGCGAGTTGTGGGCGTATTCTGCCCAGGGGAGCTGTTCTGACCAAGACGCAGGGTTACGAAAAGAAAGACTGCGTAAGATGCGACCAATAGTCTGATTGGCCCGTTCTGCTTGACCGTTAGACTGGGGGTGAAAGCCGGAAGAGAGACTGACGGAAGCCCCAATCAAACGGCAAAACTCCCTCCAAAATTGAGACGTGAATTGCGGACCTCTGTCCGAAACGACGTCTGACGGAAGGCCATGAATTCTGAAAACATTCTCGATGATGATTTGTGCCGTCTCTTTAGCAGAAGGAAGCTTAGCAAGGGGAATGAAATGAGCCGCCTTAGAGAACCTATCGACAACCGTAAGAATAACAGTCTTCCCTGCTGACGAAGGCAGTCCGGTGACAAAATCTAAGGCGATGTGAGACCACGGTCGAGAGGGAATAGGAAGCGGCCTGAGACGGCCGGCAGGAGGAGAGTTACCGGACTTAGTCTGCGCGCAGACCGAACAAGCAGCCACGAAACGACGCGTGTCATGCTCCCGGGTGGGCCACCAAAAACGCTGGCGAATGGAAGCAAGCGTACCCCGAATGCCAGGGTGGCCGTCTAACTTGGCAGAGTGAGCCCACTGAAGAACGGCCAGACGAGTAGGAACGGGAACGAAAAGAAGGTTCCTAGGACAAGCGCGCGGCGACGGAGTGTGAGTGAGCGCTTGTTTTACCTGCCTCTCAATTCCCCAGACAGTCAACCCGACAACACGCCCCTCAGGGAGAATCCCCTCGGGGTCAGTGGAGGCTACTGAAGAACTGAAGAGACGAGACAAAGCATCAGGCTTGGTGTTCTTAGAGCCCGGACGATAAGAAATCACGAACTCGAAACGAGCGAAAAACAGCGCCCAACGCGCCTGACGCGCATTAAGTCGTTTGGCAGAACGGATGTACTCAAGGTTCCTATGGTCAGTCCAAACGACAAAAGGAACGGTCGCCCCCTCCAACCACTGTCGCCATTCGCCTAGGGCTAACCGGATGGCGAGCAGTTCGCGGTTACCCACATCATAGTTACGTTCCGACGGCGACAGGCGATGAGAAAAATACGCGCATGGGTGGACCTTGTCGTCAGAGAGGGAGCGCTGAGAAAGGATGGCTCCCACGCCCACCTCTGACGCGTCAACCTCGACAACGAACTGTCTAGAGACGTCAGGTGTAACAAGGATAGGAGCGGATGTAAAACGATTCTTGAGGAGATCAAAAGCTCCCTGGGCGGAAACGGACCACTTAAAGCACGTAAAGTAAGACAGAAGTAAGGGCTGTGAGAGAAGCTGCCACCTGACCGAAATTACGGATGAAACGACGATAGAAGTTCGCGAAGCCGAGAAAGCGCTGCAGCTCGACGCGTGACTTAGGGACGGGCCAATCAATGACAGCTTGGACCTTAGCGGGATCCATCTTAATGCCTTCAGCGGAAATAACAGAACCGAGAAATGTGACGGAGGAGGCATGAAAAGTGCACTTCTCAGCCTTCACAAAAAGACAATTCTCTAAAAGGCGCTGGAGGACACGTCGAACGTGCTGAACATGAATCTGGAGTGACGGTGAAAAAATCAGGATATCGTCAAGGTAAACGAAAACAAAGATGTTCAGCATGTCTCTCAGGACATCATTGACTAATGCCTGAAAGACAGCTGGAGCGTTAGCGAGGCCGAAAGGAAGAACCCGGTATTCAAAGTGCCCTAACGGAGTGTTAAACGCCGTCTTCCACTCGTCCCCCTCCCTGATGCGCACGAGATGGTAAGCGTTACGAAGGTCCAACTTAGTGAAAAACCTGGCTCCCTGCAGGATCTCGAAGGCTGAAGACATAAGAGGAAGCGGATAACGATTCTTCACTGTTATGTCATTCAGCCCTCGATAATCTATGCAGGGGCGCAGAGACCCGTCCTTCTTCTTGACAAAAAAAAACCCCGCTCCGGCGGGAGAGGAGGAGGGGACTATGGTACCGGCGTCAAGAGCTACAGACAAATAATCTTCGAGAGCCTTACGTTCGGGAGCCGACAGAGAGTATAGTCTACCCCGGGGGGGAGTGGTTCCCGGAAGGAGATCAATACTACAATCATACGACCGGTGTGGAGGAAGAGAGGTGGCCCTGGACCGACTGAACACCGTGCGCAGATCGTGATATTCCTCCGGCACCCCTGTCAAATCACCAGGCTCCTCCTGTGAAGAAGAGACAGAGGAAACAGGAGGGATAGCAGACATTAAACATTTCACATGACAAGAGACGTTCCAGGAGAGGATAGAATTACTAGACCAATTAATGGAAGGATTATGACAAACTAGCCAGGGATGGCCCAAAACAACAGGTGTAAAAGGTGAACGAAAAATTAAAAAAGAAATGGTTTCACTATGATTACCAGAAACAGTGAGGGTTAAAGGTAGCGTCTCACGCTGAATCCTGGGGAGAGGACTACCATCCAGGGCGAACAAGGCCGTGGGCTCCTTTAACTGTCTGAGAGGAATGTCATGTTCCCGAGCCCAGGTCTCGTCCATAAAACAGCCCTCCGCCCCAGAGTCTATTAAGGCACTGCAGGAAGCTGACGAACCGGTCCAGCGTAGATGGACCGACAAGGTAGTGCAGGATCTTGAAGGAGAGACAGGAGTAGTAGCGCTCACCAGTAGCCCTCCGCTTACTGACAGTACATGACAACCATAAGTTAGAGAGGGAGAAAGGGAGAGGGCTGGAAAGGAGTAAATCCATTACAGATTTAGGATCTTCAATTCAGCCAGTTTGCCACATCCAGAAAGGAATCCTGCAGCAACAGGAAATATTATTAGAATTGATGGACATTGTTGTAGGTGTGATACATTTTCTGTACGGGAAAATCAAGTCCCGAAATTTCAAAGTAGAAATTACAAACTTCCAAAGCCTTTTTAAACCTCAAATCCAGTACACGTTTTACATTTCCTGCATTGCAAGAATGTTATTCTGCAACAAGGTGATCAAATGAAGATCCTACATCTGTACACACTTGAAACTCTCTATGTAAGTGCCTCTATGATTTAATAGAGCTGCCATGCTATTATGAAGGTCCAGCCAAGGTGTCCTCAACACAGTTCACATAAAAGCCTCAACCTTCTGAGGCCTGAAGTTGACCATGAGATCTGACCAGAAAGAAAACTCTGAGTTACGCTACAACCAAGGCCCAGAGTTTTTCCTTGTTAGGGGTATATTCATTAGTGCTCACCATAGCTAACTGTACCATAAGGTTCATTAACAGAAAACCTTTTGCAATGAAAACGAGAGTTTCTATTGGAAAAAAATCAGATGGGTCCCACCCTGTTTCGATCCGTTTGCTTTTGTTTGGCTCTGTTTGGTCCCTAGTGAATACACCCCAGTACACGTGCTCACACATGTTACAGTATCACCCTTCATTTAGGCTGCATAGAGTAGTCCGGGTCACCAGTGTTTTCCCATGTAGCTTAGGCCCTGAGGTTATGGATAGCTGGGCGGCCCTCTGTCACAGAGAGAATGATGTATGGCCGTTTATTGCCGTCATTCATTACCCCAAACACGGTCATTACAAGCAACAGTCAACCACAGGGTTGATGGAACGTTTAGGGCTGAACCCTCCCTGCCGACGCTTTGAACTCCACTGGCTGGCTCTTTATGACATCACAGCTGGGTGTAGGCTAATGACGGGCAGAGAGCGGAGGGACGGGGAGAATATGGATCAGCCGGCCCAGCCCCCAGCTCAACTGACGCTGTCCCAATTCCCAAACCCTTGACCCCATGCATTTACCCACAACAGTTGAACATTCTCAACAGTTTCCCAAACAGAACCAGTTATAGGCCTACATCCAGAAGTACCAGGTTTGGTGAGAGAAACACCCTGATTCCAACCTAACAGATAATACACTATACCTTATAGATAGCAGAGTTAAACACAGCCAAACATTATGCTGGTTGTAGCATTGAAGACACAAAATGGTGAGGATAGAGTTAAACACAGCCAAACATTCAGCTGGTTGTAGCATTGAAGACACAACATGGTGGGGATAGAGTTAAACACAGCCAAACATTCTGCTGGTTGTAGCATTGAAGACACAACATGGTGAGGATAGAGTTAAACACAGCCAAACATTCTGCTGGTTGTAGCATTGAATACACAACATGGTGAGGATAGAGTTAAACACAGCCAAACATTCAGCTGGTTGTAGCATTAAAGACACAACATGGTGAGGATAGAGTTAAACACAGCCAAACATTCTGCTGGTTGTAGCATTAAAGACACAACATGGTGGGGATAGAGTTAAACACAGCCAAACATTCAGCTGGTTGTAGCATTGAAGACACACAATGGTGGGGATAGAGTTAAAGAGTTGCTCAATCTGTGCCTGTTGTTCAGTGTGATATTTACAGTAGTCCGTGGCCAATGTCAGACGTCTCCTGAAAAATGCATTCCACCAAGACAGGCCCAGCTGGGATGCTATTTTGCAGGTTGCCTTGGAGATGGAGGGGAATGGCAGAGGGAGAGAGAGAGAGAGAAAGGGAGGGAAGCGAGGGAGAAAAAAGAAAGAAAGGAAGTTTAACTTTCTTTCATCTCTTGTCACGTCACAAGTGACATCTACTGAACAACCTCTCTCTTTCACTGACATGATAGTGACATATGTTCCTCTGAAATCCCTTTCACAGTCCTACTTGCTACTTCTCATGCCAATGCACAGCACTTTACTGGTCGTGTTAGTGAATAGGAGAAGACAGCCCAAGCTGATTGTTCAAAATAACACAGTGTAAAATGATCTCTATGCGATGCACACCCAACAAACTTCCACAGAATAAAGGTATTTAAATAATATCATATAAAAAATCAGAATACACACATTTGCTACCAGAACTCAAACAGTGAGTGAATAGTCTTCTTCTTCTCTTTTCAGGAGACAGCCTAACCCAAACCTAGCACCTTTCAGTCCTTATCAATATCATGTCAATATCAAACTTGACTGGTCAGTCTGCTCAGTAGTGGTCCATCTTACAACTACACAAAACACGGTCTGACCTAATCTTGACCTCTCACTGCAGATGGGACAATTTAATTCTCCCCCTATTATCTGTGGTGAGTGCTATCCCAGGATCCTTGAGACATCCCTACCCTAAACCTTAACCCCTATCTTTACCCTAACCTTAACCCTTACCTAACCCTAACCATTTAAATATCAATTTCAATGGGGTACGGCCATCCCAAAGATTGCAGATATCACAGACCTATTATCTATCTGTGTCTTCTTTTGTTGACCTTTGACCCCTCACCCCTTCACTGGCCTTATGTCCATTCCGTGCAGTCAAATCCATGGTGAAATTAGATTGGATTAAATGTGATGGTTGCCATGGTGACGGGCCCCCATCTTGAGTTTTGATGTGAGGCTGCTTCACGTCAAGGTTGTCTGCTATTGGCAGGATCATTTTACAGGTTGTGGGAAAACGTCTGCAGCACTGTCACATGGATCTGCGGTATTTTAGGTCATTGTCAATAGCATTGGTTTTGAATGGGATGGATTATTTGTGGCAAAGTATCGCCATCTAGTGTTTGGAATGGGAGGTGACAGTGAGTTGAAAACAAGGAAGAGCATTCAGTAAATTTAGAGCGGTGGTGACTGCAGTGGTGAAAAAAGTTCTCAAATCAAATTTGATTTGTCACATGTGCCGAATACAACAGGCTGCTGCTGCACTCTGTTATTATCTATCATAGTCACTTTAATAACTCTACCTACATGTACATATTACCTCATATCTCGACACCAGTGCCCCCGCACATTGACTCTGTACCGGTACCCTCTGTCTATAGCCCAGCTATTGTTATTTACTGCTGCTCTTTAATTATTTGTTATTCTTATCTCTTACTTTTTTTTGGTATTTTCTTAAAATGTGTTGTTGGTTAAGGGCTCTGTTGTACCTGTTGTAAATGACTCAAATACAAATAAAAGTCACCCAGTAAAATACTACTTGAGTAAAAGTCTAAAAGTATTTCGTTTTAAATATGTTGCTAAAATATACTTAAGTATCAAAAGTATAAATCATTTCAAATTCCTTAGATTAAATTAACCAGACGGTACAATTTTATTTGTATTTTTTTTATTTACGGATAGCCAGGGGCACACTCCAACACAGACACAAACAAACAATTTGTGTTTAGTGAACCCACCAGATCAGAGGCAGTAGGGATGACCAGGCATATTTTCTTGATAAGTGCATGAATCAGACTATTTTCCCGTGCTGTTAAGCATTCAACGAGTACTTTGGGCTGTCAGGGAAAATGTATGGAGTAAAAAGTACACTATTTGTGTAACGGTTTTCTTTAGGTGAAGGAGAGTCGGACCAAAATGCAGCGTTGTGATGATTCATGTTTGTTTAATAAAGGAAAACTACACATGAATAAACTACAAAATAATGACATGTGAAAACCTAAACAGTCCTATCTGGTGCAAACACAGAGACAGGAACAATCACCCACAAAACCCAACACCAAAAAGGCTACCTAAATATGGTTCCCAATCAGAGACAATGACTAACACCTGCCTCTGATTGAGAACCATATCAGGCCAAACATAGAAATAGACAAACCAGACACACAACATAGAATGCCCACCCAGCTCACGTCCTGACCAACACTAAAACAAGGAAAACACACACGAACAATGGTCAGAACGTGACACTTTGTAGTGAAGTAAAAGTAAAAAGTTAAAAATAAATAGTAAAGTAAAGATACCCCCCCCCAAAAAAACTTAAGTTGTACTTTAAAGTATTTTTACTTCAATAATTTACCCCACTGGATGGTGGGAGGCTGGTGGGAGGAGCTATAGGAGGACACTCTCATTGTAATAGCCGGAATGTAAAAAAGGAAACGTGGTCAAACATGTGGTTTCCATATGCTTGATCTGTTCTATACAGTTCTATTTATTCCATTCCAGACATTCCATGAGCCTGCCCTCCTATAGCTCCTCCCACCAGCCTGGATTAGAGCCACCATGCCCAGAAACGACTCTTTGGTTTAGATCCTACAGTAAGACCATTTTTTTAACTGATCTGCTTGTTACCATAACCAGCGTCCTCTTAAAGCACCATTTCAAAACAGCAGTAAGCTTCATGTCCAACACCTTAGGTTTCATTGAAAGTATCAAATTGCACATCTTTCTCACCAAACAGCTATAGTCACCTGTTTGCTTTAATCACATCTGAAAATATTTTACCTAAAGGTTTACTCATTTATGCCTTTGGCTGTTTATTGCCCCAAGTCATTCATTGGCCAGATTTATACAAAACATTCATGTTTTATATTACTGCTATTCATGTTTTATATTACTGCCATTGTACAAAGTACAGATTCCTAGACGAGACGTCAAAAACCTGTCAGTACTTAAGAACTGCTGGTGAAAGGTAGTTGAAGGGGCATTTGAAGTGAATGTGGTTTGGCTGATTCAACATGAAAAACCCATCTGGTGAGTTTAGTTCTGTATATTATTTTGCTCTAAATATAAAGATATAAGATACACACGATTACTAGCCTAGTCAAAACGGCATACTCTTGCCTTGGCTCAGACTTATGTTGACAATGTATCGTACACAAGCTGACACCCATTATAATGTTTGCTTTATGTTCTTAATGTGTAAAAGTCAAGTCTAAACAGTGTTCAGATTACCCCTGGCAGACAACTTGTATAATATTCCATCCTTAATAGCACTAAATCCTTCCCTCTTTTGTGTCCAGAACGTACATTGGTTGTCATCGGCAATTCTGGAGCTATATCATCGGCTGCCCTGGAAGGAGGCGAAGAGAAGCCCCTGGGGACCACCAGACTCTGGGTTACTACAGGCACCATCTCAGGACGCCCCCTCTCTGTGGTAAACATGCCTGGTGCAGTAACCACCACCCAGAGCCAGGGGGCGCTACAGGTGAGTGTGGTGTGGCATAGTCTGCTGTGCTTGTACCTACCTGCCTTGTCATGTGCTATACGAAACCTTGGGATGTCACTACCCTAACCTTAACCCTTACCCTAACTTTAACCAGTCCCATAACCATTTTAAATTGTATCCCAAGCAAGGACCCAGGTTTTTGTGTCTGCTGTTTGTCTGTTTTGGATTTCTCTGTTGTTGTTTCTTGTTCTTATTTATGTTTTGTTTTTCTCTGTAGAGTGTGTTGAGACTGGGTGAATCTCAATTGTACATCCTTGATTCCACCTGTCACATCCCCTTGCCTCGTTCTGAAAATACATTGGAGGAACACCAGATCTTCTGCTCCAATCTGCTTTGAGAAGGAGACAAGGAGGGAGGACGTGAGGAATAAAGGAAATATAATTGAGATTTACCCACTGTGAAAGGCACTTCAAATAAATTGTGACAACTTATCTACAGGACTGGGCTATGGAGTGTCTGTCCCTGTCTGAGTGTTCCAAGGGGATCCACTCTTTCCTCCTGGTGGCGCCGTTGGGTCGTCTCACAGAGCAGGAGAGAAGAGGGGCTCAATGCATCCAAAGGATGTTCGGAGAGAAGGCCCATGGCTTCACTCAGGTCCTCTTCACCTACGAGCTGGAGCAGAAGGATAGTCTTGAGGATCTACTGAAGGAGCGAGAGGCCCAGAGGCTGGTTGAGGAGTGCGGGGGACGTTTTCACGTCTGCCCAAAGAGCATTGGTGAAGAGCTGGAAGTCACAGGGTTACTGGGAAAGGTCGACTCCATTTTGGATCAGGGCACAGACCGCTGCTACACCGTGGAGATGCACCAAGAAGCTCAACCGCTATTGGTGGAGTTTAGGGAGCAGCTTAAGGGCCTATTGGATGGCTTTATCAGACTTAAGCAAAGGATCAATGAAAGGGAGAGAATGCAAGTTAATGTGGAGAATTTGGAACACAGGATCTTCAGAGAGAAGCTAGCGAGGCTTCAAGATGAGCTCTTGTTGAAGCAGATGGAGAAAGAAAGAGACAGTGGCATGGAGGTCGAGGCGCTGAGCTTTATATATGAGTTGGACAGGTTAGTTGACAAGCTTGCCCTAAAAAGAGTGAGAGCAGTCGAGGAGGACCATAAGAGCAGAGAGGATGTGCAGAGATTTAGGGAGGAGTTGGGGAGGATGGTGGATGAAATGGTTACCAATCAGAAACACAAGCATAGACAGATGTGTCGGGAGAAGGGAGAAGAAGAGTGGGAGCTTCAGAACTTCAGGGAACAGCTAGAAAGACTGAAAAACAACATGAAAAAGACAGAGAAGAGAGGGAACAGGAAAGAGAAGGAAGGAGTTTGTGAAGGGAACAGGAAAGAGAAGGAAGGAGTTTGTGAAGGGAACAGGAAAGAGAAGGGAGGGAAGGAGTTTGTGAAGGGGGCAGGAAAGGGGGATGAGGGAGAGAGAGATTCCAGAGGGAAGCACGGAGGGAGGGTTTGAC
The DNA here is from genome assembly GCF_045791955.1 of Oncorhynchus clarkii lewisi. Classification (NCBI taxonomy): domain Eukaryota; kingdom Metazoa; phylum Chordata; class Actinopteri; order Salmoniformes; family Salmonidae; genus Oncorhynchus; species Oncorhynchus clarkii. The sequence goes on from NC_092159.1 coordinate 12,919,166, forward strand.
ATGGGTCAACAGTTTAAAGGAATGATGCAGAAGTTGGGGAATATCGGGAATATCAGGAAAAAGAGGAGAGGAGCTTGGAGGAAAGGAAAATGTGATTAAAAGGGTGCTGGAAATTATCTATAGATTCTAGCTATTGGCTACATTAATTTAATACATTATTTTTTATGGATGACATTCTATGATGCATTTTAAACAAATCAATGAATGTTGATGATATTGTGTGTCAGGTTGTTGCATGATTAACTGTTAAATATTTGTTACTAATTCATCATAGGATTAGAGAATAAACAAATGACTTTACCACGTATCATTCATGCATTAATCATATGCTTACCATGCTGAACTTGAATTCAATAAAGATGAATCCAAATAATAACAAAACAATACTGCACATCCATAATAACTTAGAAAGATGTAAATAATCATAGAAATAAAACGTTGTATCTCAGTGCTTGCCTTGCCCCTCTGACCTGTACATTTATATGTTTTATTTGACCATTATTTAATTAGGCAAGTCAGTTAAGAACATATTCTTATTTACAATGACGGCCTACACGGCCGGAAGTGATGCAGCCTTGATCAAACCAGGTACTGCAGTGACGCCTCTTGCACTGAGATGCGGTGTCCAATATATATATCCTATATCCCGCACATGCGCAGTGCAGCGCAGGCCTCTGTAGCGATGCAAAGATGGCGTCCTCCGTGGCTATCTGCAATGCACGTTTACTCAACTCTGTAGGACTGTCTTCTGGCCACCGTCGGGCTTGGTCGCTGCTTGCCTCGGCTAGACATGGAGAAACCTGTGCCACGGCGATCTTGGGGATACAACGGTGCAGGATAGGGGGCGACTTTGGCTGTTTGAGACCTGAAAATGCAGTGACATTGAGACTCACAGGTGAGAGGAGGAAGGACTGTCTGGAGTTGGTGTCAGTGAACCTAGGTAGTAGTTTGTCACTATAGAAAGATATGTGTTTGGTCAATCATTCTGTATATGTCGTTTTTGTGTTTTCATGTCGCGATCAGACATTAGACACTTGGTCGGTACAGCTGCAACAACAATGTGCAGTAGCTGGACGTGCATGATGTAACGTTAACTGTCCTCAGTCAATGGTCAAGCACAATATGTACATGACACAATCTACAGTGTCTGCACTGGTAGTTAACTACTAACTAGCGAGTCCGTACAGCTAGCTAGCTAGCTAGTACAGTACACTTCGAAATGCATTATTCTCATTATTTGTCGAGCTAGTTAGCTATGTCTAACACAGACATGCCAAACACCATTACCCAGAATGCTCTGCTTCAATACAAGGACAGAAGTTATGGCTCTTTGACGCAGCTCATATCTCCTTCTCTCCACAGGACTGAGGTCCCCCCATGTTGTCAGCAGTAGTCACTCCTTCCACACTAGCTGCTCCTCAGCTAACAAACAGGACTTGTATGATGTTCTGGGGGTGCCTCGCACAGCCACTCAGAAAGACATCAAGAAAGCCTACTATCAGGTGAGAGGGTTGTCTATTAGGAGAGCCTGCACCTGGAGCTCTGTTGCTGTGTGGGTTGTTGTTGCAGAAATATAGGCCTAGACTGTTGTCATTATGGAGTTCTAGAATGTTCATAAACATTGAAATAGTACATGGCCTTGTCCAGTGAAATCAGCTGGGTAGGCTATATAATACCATTGGTCTATCATATTCCAGATTAGAGGCCGACCGATTATGATTTTTCAACGCCGATACCGATTATTGGAGGACCAAAAAAGCCGATACCGATTAATCGGCCGATTTTAAAATAATAATAAAAAACAACTTTTTTTATATATAATAATAATATATATATTTTTAAATATGTTTTTATTTTATTTGTAATAATGACAATTACAACAATACTGAATTAAGACTTATTTTAACTTAATATAAAACATCAATAAAATCAATTTAGCCTCAAATAAATAATGAAACATGTTCAATTTGGTGTAAATAATGCAAAAACAAAGTGTTGGAGAAGAAAGTAATATGTGCCATGTAAGAAAGCTAACGTTTAGGTTCCTTGCTCAGAACATATGAAAGCTGGTGGTTCCTTTTAACATGAGACTTCAATATTCCAAGGTAAGAGGTTTTAGGTTGTAGTTAATATAGTATTTATAGGACTATTTCTCTCTATACCATTTGTATTTCATATACCTTTGACTATTGGATGTTCTTATAGGCACTATAGTATTGCCAGTGTAACAGTATAGCTTCCTTCCCCATCCTTGCCCCTACCTGGGCTCGAATCAGGAACACATCGACAACAGCCAGAATCGAAGCATCGTTAGCCATCGCTCCACAAAAGCTGTGGCCCTTGCAGCGCAAGGGGAATAACTACTCCAAATCTAAAAGCGAGTGACGTTTGAAACAGTATTAGCGCAAACCCAGCTAACTAGCTAGCCATTTCACATTGGTTACAACAGCCATTAGGCTGATAGGCTTGAAGTCATAAACAGCGCTGTGCTTGCGAAAAGCTGCTGGCAAAACGCACGAAAGTGCTGTTTGAATGAATGATTACGGGCCTGCTGCTGCTCAGTCAGACTGCTCTTTCAAATCAGACTTAATTATAACATAATAACACACAGAAATGCGAGCCTTAGGTCAATAATATGGTCAAATCCGGAAACTATCATTTCGAAAACAAAACGTTTATTTCAGTGAAATACGGAACCGTTCGGTATTTTATCTAACGGGTGGCATCCCTAAATATTCTTGTTACATTGCACAACCTTCAATGTTATGTCATAATTACGTAATATTCTGGCAAATTAGTTCGCAATGAGCCAGGCTGTCCAAACTGTTGCATATACCCTGACTCTGCGTGCAATGAACGCAAGAGAAGTGACACAATTTCACCTGGTTAATATTGCCTGCTAAACTGGATTAGTAGTTATAACTAGTGATTATGATTGATTGTTTTTTATAAGATAAGTTTAATGTTAGCTAGCAATTTACCTTGGCTTCTACTGCATTTGCGTAACAGGCAGATTACTCGTGGAGTGCAGTGGTTAGAGCGTTGGACTAGTTAACTGTGCGATTGCAAGATAGAAACCCCTGAGCTGACATGGCCATTCCGATTAATCGGTTGACCTCTATTCCAGATGGCTAAGAAGTACCACCCAGACACCAACCAGGATGAGCCTCAGGCCAAGGAGAAGTTTGCCAAGCTGGCAGAAGCCTACGAGGTAGGCATTCAATTGGTCCCTGGCCTAATTCTACAAATTCAAGTCCTGCATGTTTTCGACTGGCCAATAATTACATTTCCAATATATCAAAATGCTCTGCCAAGCCAGGCATAGGATCTGATGAGGAGCTGACCCTAGAGCTGTACCTATTTGAGCAACTTCTAGTCTCTTCTATATTATCTGTAGATTGACAGTGACACCCAAACCCCTTAGCAATGACTGGGATATTGTTCCTGATGCTGTTCCCCCAAGGTGCTGAGTGACGAGGTCAAGAGGAAGCAGTATGACACGTACGGGGCGGCAGGCTTCGACCCCAGCCAGGCGGGAGGGGGGGCGGGGGGACAGCAGTACTGGAGGGCCGGGGGGGCCAGCGTCGACCCAGAGGAAATGTTCAGGAAGATCTTCGGAGAGTTCACAGGAGCGCAGGGTTTCGGAGACTTCAACAGCATGTTTGAACAGAGGCCAGAGGTGTGGTTATAACATTTTATAACAGATGAATAACCCAGTTATAACATGTTTCATGATTCGGTATAGAAGTAGAATTGGTAGAATGTACAAGTTCTAATGAACAGCAACGTTACATGATTTCATGTGAGTGTTTAGAGCTCAGTTATTCATTTTCAGCCATATGTTTTAATCTGTAACTGCTCAGTTATTCATATTCAGCCATATGTTTTAATCTGTAACTGCTCAGTTATTCATATTCAACCATATGTTTTAGTCTGTAACTGCTCAGTTATTCATGTTCAGCCATATGTTTTCATCTGTAACTGCTCAGTTATTCATATTCAGCCATATGTTTTAATCTGTAACTCTTTCTCCCTCTCTCTCACACCTTATTACCTTCCTCCATTTTTCTCCCATTATACCTCCATCTCTTTACCCTTTTCTCTCTCTCCCCTTTCCTGTCTCTCTGTTCCCTCCCTCTCTCTCCCCTTTCCTGTCTCTCTGTTCCCTCCCTCTCTCTCTCAGTTTGTGATGGAGCTGACGTTCACCCAGGCAGCTAAGGGAGTGAACAAGGAGATGACAGTGAACCTGGACGGTGCCTGTCAGAGATGTGACGGTAAAGGTAGCGAGCCAGGAACCAAGGTCCAGCACTGTCACTACTGTAACGGCACCGGCATGGTGAGTGGTGTCAACCTACTGTCACTACTGTAACGGCACCGGCATGGTGAGTGGTGTCAACCTACTGTCACTACTGTAACGGCACCGGCATGGTGAGTGGTGTCAACCTACTGTCACTACTGTAACGGCACCGGCATGGTGAGTGGTGTCAACCTACTGTCACTACTGTAACGGCACCGGCATGGTGAGTGGTGTCAACCTACTGTCACTACTGTAATGGCACCGGCATGGTGAGTGGTGTCAACCTACTGTCACTACTGTAACGGCACCGGCATGGTGAGTGGTGTCAACCTACTGTCACTACTGTAACGGCACCGGCATGGTGAGTGGTGTCAACCTACTGTCACTACTGTAATGGCACCGGCATGGTGAGTGGTGTCAACCTACTGTCACTACTGTAACGGCACCGGCATGGTGAGTGGTGTCAACCTACTGTCACTACTGTAATGGCACCGGCATGGTGAGTGGTGTCAACCTACTGTCACTACTGTAATGGCACCGGCATGGTGAGTGGTGTCAACCTACTGTCACTACTGTAATGGCACCGGCATGGTGAGTGGTGTCAACCTACTGTCGCCGTCAGGGACCAGGGCCTGTATTCCCAAAACGTTACACAATGATTTATTATGATTTAAAAGGCGAAACTGATCCTAGATCAGAACTGCTACTTTGAGTACAGGCCCTGATGTTTTACATGGTTGTCTCCACCATGACCGTATCCCTTTTATAAAACAGGCATCTCAGGGAGGCAGTAGCCATTCTAAATTCACTATCTACTCAATTTACTTAACTTTTTTGATCCGCACTCCCATAACGTAAGGCGCCTTTATTATCATTATAGTGTAGTAATAGCCATGTTAAAAATGTCTGATCATCTTAATGTTGGTCTCTGTGCTGCCCCCTGTAGGAGTCTATAAACACCGGTCCCTTCATGATGCGCTCTACGTGTCGACGCTGTGGTGGGCGGGGCTCCATCGTGACCACGCCCTGCGTGATGTGTCGCGGCTCGGGACAGACCAAACAGAGACAGACCGTCACCGTGCCTGTACCCGCAGGTGAGAGAGAGGGGTGTGAGAGAGAGACACTGACTGACAGTGTGTGTCTCTGGTTGGGCCATGATACGAGGAGACAATTGTTCAATGATGTGATGTGAAAATGCAGATTGACTTCAGACATGGACTGATGTTGTCTTGCAGGAGTAGACAATGGACAGACTGTACGAATGCCAGTGGGGAAGAAGGAAATCCACATCACATTTAGAGTAGGTGTGGACAGCATTTAGCTAGTTGTTTTTACCCTCCCCTTCAATGAGCTCCCAGACATCAGTTATACGACGCTATGCTTTTACTTTCTCTTTGGGAGTTTGGGTGCGTAGATATCTGAAGTATTATTCATGTCAAGCCTTGTTTGATTGATTGTGGTTCTGATGATCCAGCTTTGCTTTGCCTGACCCACCTGAAGCCCTACTAATATTCTGGAGACCTATCCTCTATAAAAAAAACACTGGGGAAACAATTATATTTTTCTCATTTGTGAGACACTTATTATGACACTGTTATATTTGTGATGGTTCTGATGGTCCGGTATCTCCTTCTTCTCTCCAGGTCCAGAGGAGTCCAGTATTCAGACGTGATGGGATCAACATCCACTCTGATGTCCACATCTCTGTAGCGCAGGCTATTCTGGGGGGCTCTGCTAGAGCACAGGGACTCTACAACACCATAGATATACAGGTGGGAGAAAGAGTTAGATCTCTGTAGGCCAGGCTATTCTGGGGGGCTCTGCCCGGGCACAGGGACTCTACACACACTCACGGCCAGTTTGTAGGTACACCACACTGTTCACCAAACTGAATCGCTCCTACAAACAGTGAGTCACTTAACCGTGGCTTGTTGTATAAAGCAGGCAGAAGGGCATTAATTGTCTGTTGGATTAAGTGTTAGACTGGGTAAAAGGAGTGACCTAAGGGACTTTGAGTGTTGTATGATCGGCAGTACCAGGCGCACCGGATCCAGTATCTCAGAAACGTCCGCCCTCCTGGGCTTTTCACGCACAACGGTGCGACAAACAAAAAACATCCAGTCAGCGGCAGTCCAGTCGGCTGAAACGGCTCGTTGATGAGAGAGGTCGAAAGGAGAATAGCAAGAATTGTGCACGCTTTCAGGCGTGCCACAAACATACAAATAACGACGCAGAACGACATCTTGGAACGCACAAATCGTCGATCCTTGTCACTGATGGGCTATTACAGCAGACGACCACACCCGGTTCCACTCCTATCAACTAAAAACAAGGAAAAGCAGCTCCTGTGGGCATGTGAACACTGGACACTTGAGGAGTGGAAAAACATCACCTGGAACATGACAGCGAGTTCAGTTTAGTTGAGTGGCCTGGACAGTCCCCAGACCTCAACCCTACAGAGCATCTTTGAGATGAGATGGAATGAGATGTTTGCAGCATGAATGTGCCACCAGTCCAATCTGCAGTAACTGCATAATGCCATCGCGTCAGCATGGACCAACATCCTTGTGGGACGTTTCTGACACATTGTAGAATACCCCAAAGAATTCAGGCTGTTCTGGAGGCAAAAGAGAGGTCTGACCCGGTACGAGGTGAGTGTATACAGGTGCGAGGGAGGGAAAAGGAGGCAGGAGGGATGGAAGGAGAGAGAAATAAGTTGTTTTCTGCCCGGTCACAGGGACTATACAACATTATAGGCATCCATGTGAGGGAGGGGAACAGGAACTCACTGTTGAATTTATCTACATGAAGTATTTCAATGTTTGGGTGTCATTTTGTTCAGTATGTATTTCATTACCACGTCTTTCAATCTGACAACCATCTAGAAATATGACATTAGATACATTACACTGACCTAGTCAATCTGACAACCATCTGGATATATGACATTCAATACACGTTATAGTGACCCTAGTCGTGCTTGTCCAAGCTGAAGGGTCTACTTGGCTTGTCGCTAGACACACTGGCAGATGTGAAAAGAGACTGGATTGACCGAACCACTGCCTTCTGTTTTGTAGATCCCTCCAGGTTGCCAGGCCGACCAGAAGATCCGTCTTCAGGGAAAGGGGATCCAGAGGATGAACAGCTATAGTTATGGAGATCACTATGTTCACATCAAGATCAGAGTACCTAAGTATGAGAGACAGAACACACACACACACACACTCCCAGAAACACACACAAATCAAATCTAGTTTTATTGGTCACATACACAGATGTACAGATGTTATCGAAAGAGAAGCAAAATGCTTGTGTTTCTAGCTCCACCGGTGCAGTAATACCTAACAATACAATATCAAACACATAATACACACACAATCCCATAGGAACTAGAAACAGGGTGGCGTGTCTGTCGGCGCCATCTGGTGGAGAGTCTGACGTTAACACAGACCCATTCACATTACTCTGCCTGTTGTCTATCTAGCATGGTTTTGTGTGACTGCTGCTTTCCCTTTTTCACGGTTAGAATAGTGTGTTATTAACCCTCCCTCTGGTCTTCTACCACTGTAGGAAGTTAACCCGGCGACAGCGCTCCCTGCTGCTGAGTTATGCAGAGGAGGAGACTGACGTGGAGGGGACTGTCAACGGAGTCACTGCTGCTACCACAGGTAGGTTGTTTATGCCTGGGAATTATACTATATAGTTCCACATCACCTTGTCTTCTCCTGCCACTGCTAGCCTGTCCCCTCTCAACACACACACATTTTAGATGCTTTACTTCATCTACAAATCACATTACAGCCAATAAGGATTCAAACATTTCAAACACACGCCAAGCACACAAGTGTATACACAAACACATGTTAAAACATGAAGCAAACATGGGCCGTATTTTGGATGGTGCATGTAGTACCTGTTTTTGTCCAGGTGGGGGCAGGAGTGGTCAGAGCTCTGAGTCTGGGGCAGGACAGGGCAGAACAGAGGGGCAGGAGAAGAAGAAAGAAGAAGAAGAGGAGGGCGGCATCCTTTCCAAAATAAAGAAAATGTTTAGCTGACAGCCACACCTCAGGTAGGACCCCCCCAACACCCTAAACACTAGCTGTGTAATGTGTGTTAGTCTGACTAGACCATGAATACTATACCTTCAGAATACACACACACTAACATATACATTTCTCCAACCTGCGGTTTGGCTGTCCTATAGTACAGTGGTTCCTATAGTACAGTGGTTCCTATAGTACAGTGGTCCCTATAGTACAGTGGTCCCTATAGTACAGTGGTCCCTATAGTACAGTGGTCCCTATAGTACAGTGGTCCCTATAGTACAGTGGTTCCTATAGTACAGTGGTTCCTATAGTACAGTGGTTCCTATAGTACAGTGGTCCCTATAGTACAGTGGTCCCTATAGTACAGTGGTCCCTATAGTACAGTGGTTCCTATAGTACAGTGGTTCCTATAGTACAGTGGTTCCTATAGTACAGTGGTTCCTATAGTACAGTGGTTCCCAACCTGCGGTGTGGCTGTCCTATAGTACAGTGGTTCCTATAGTACAGTGGTTCCTATAGTACAGTGGTCCCTATAGTACAGTGGTTCCTATAGTACAGTGGTTCCTATAGTACAGTGGTCCCTATAGTACAGTGGTCCCTATAGTACAGTGGTTCCTATAGTACAGTGGTCCCTATAGTACAGTGGTTCCTATAGTACAGTGGTTCCTATAGTACAGTGGTCCCTATAGTACAGTGGTCCCTATAGTACAGTGGTTCCTATAGTACAGTGGTTCCTATAGTACAGTGGTCCCTATAGTACAGTGGTTCCTATAGTACAGTGGTTCCTATAGTACAGTGGTTCCTATAGTACAGTGGTCCCTATAGTACAGTGGTCCTTATAGTACAGTGGTTCCTATAGTACAGTGGTCCCTATAGTACAGTGGTTCCCAACCTGCGGTGTGGCTGTCCTATAGTACAGTGGTTCCTATAGTACAGTGGTTCCTATAGTACAGTGGTCCCTATAGTACAGTGGTCCCTATAGTACAGTGGTCCTTATAGTACAGTGGTCCCTATAGTACAGTGGTTCCTATAGTACAGTGGTTCCTATAGTACAGTGGTTCCTATAGTACAGTGGTTCCTATAGTACAGTGGTTCCTATAGTACAATGGTTCCTATAATACAGTGGTTCCTATAGTACAGTGGTCCCTATAGTACAGTGGTTCCCAACCTGCGGTGTGGCTGTTCTATAGTACAGTGGTTCCTATAGTACAGTGGTTCCTATAGTACAGTGGTTCCCAACCTGCGTTGTGGCTGTCCTATAGTACAGTGGTTCCTATAATACAGTGGTCCCTATAGTACAGTGGTCCCTATAGTACAGTGGTTCCTATAGTACAGTGGTTCCTATAATACAGTGGTCCCTATAGTACAGTGGTTCCCAACCTGCGGTGTGGCTGTTCTATAGTACAGTGGTTCCTATAGTACAGTGGTTCCTATAGTACAGTGGTTCCTATAGTACAGTGGTTCCTATAGTACAGTGGTTCCTATAGTACAGTGGTTCCTATAGTACAGTGGTCCTTATAGTACAGTGGTTCCTATAGTACAGTGGTTCCTATAATACAGTGGTCCCTATAGTACAGTGGTTCCTATAGTACAGTGGTTCCTATAGTACAGTGGTTCCTATAGTACAGTGGTTCCTATAGTACAGTGGTTCCTATAGTACAGTGGTTCCTATAGTACAGTGGTTCCCAACCTATAGTACAGTGGTTCCTATAGTACAGTGGTTCCTATAGTACAGTGGTTCCTATAGTACAGTGGTTCCTATAGTACAGTGGTTCCTATAGTACAGTGGTTCCTATAGTACAATGGTTCCTATAGTACAGTGGTTCCTATAGTACAGATGGTCCTATAATACAGTGGTTCCTATAGTACAGTGGTCCTTATAGTACAGTGGTTCCTATAGTACAGTGGTCCCTATAGTACAGTGGTTCCCAACCTGCGGTGTGGCTGTTCTATAGTACAGTGGTTCCTATAGTACAGTGGTTCCTATAGTACAGTGGTTCCCAACCTGCGTTGTGGCTGTTCTATAGTACAGTGGTTCCTATAGTACAGTGGTTCCTATAGTACAGTGGTTCCTATAGTACAGTGGTTCCTATAGTACAGTGGTTCCTATAGTACAGTGGTTCCTATAATACAGTGGTTCCTATAGTACAGTGGTTCCCAACCTGCGGTGTGGCTGTTCTATAGTACAGTGGTTCCTATAGTACAGTGGTTCCTATAGTACAGTGGTTCCTATAATACAGTGGTCCCTATAGTACAGTGGTTCCTATAGTACAGTGGTTCCTATAGTACAGTGGTTCCTATAGTACAGTGGTTCCTATAATACAGTGGTTCCTATAGTACAGTGGTCCCTATAGTACAGTGGTTCCCAACCTGCGTTGTGGCTGTCCTATAGTACAGTGGTTCCTATAGTACAGTGGTTCCTATAGTATAGTGGTCACTATAGTACAGTGGTTCCTATAGTACAGTGGTCCCTATAGTACAGTGGTCCCTATAGTACAGTGGTCCCTATAGTACAGTGGTCCCTATAGTACAGTGGTTCCTATAGTACAATGGTTCCTATAGTATAGTGGTCACTATAGTACAGTGGTTCCTATAGTACAGTGGTTCCTATAGTACAGTGGTCCCTATAGTACAGTGGTCCCTATAGTACAGTGGTCCCTATAGTACAGTGGTCCCTATAGTACAGTGGTCCCTATAGTACAGTGGTCCCTATAGTACAGTGGTTCCTATAGTACAGTGGTTCCTATAGTACAGTGGTTCCTATAGTACAGTGGTTCCTATAGTACAGTGGTTCCTATAGTACAGTGGTTCCTATAGTACAGTGGTTCCTATAGTACAGTGGTTCCTATAGTACAGTGGTTCCCAACCTGCGGTGTGGCTGTCCTATAGTACAGTGGTTCCTATAGTACAGTGGTTCCTATAGTACAGTGGTTCCTATAGTACAGTGGTTCCCAACCTGCGGTGTGGCTGTCCTATAGTACAGTGGTTCCTATAGTACAGTGGTTCCCAACCTGCGGTGTGGCTGTTCTATAGTAGATAATATGTAGGTCTAGATATACCTGCTGCTCATTCCTCTGTTCTATAGAACCAGCCTCACACCTGTAGATGTCTCCCACCAACCCTGACTAATATAGTCACTTTTGGAAGCATTTGTCTGACCTCTTGTTCCTCCCCCCATTTCCTCTCCCCAGGTAAGAGATCAACAGGACAATAATGGGAGAAGGTAAGCAACTGGCACTCTGTCCCGCTCACTACCCTCCCTCACCTACCGCCTGGATAGAGGGAGGTAGAGAAATTGAGAGAGGGGTTTGGATTTGTAAGATCATCCATTTAGACACGGAACGGGCCACCAAGAAAGCCAAACCCTGCCACACTGTTTGGTCCCAAATGACACAGGTGTTGGGTTGAGGAACTAAAAACTTGTTTTACCTGGAGGGGATTCAAAATGGACGTCTGCAAGGAGTACAGGAGAAGATTTGCAAAGAGAAGCGAAGACAATAATTCGAGCAAGCTTTTCACAGTGAGTGTGTTTCAGATACACAAATTCTGCACAGATGATCAGGACCTGTATTCAGAGTAGGAGTGCTGATCTAGGATCAGTTCCCCGTTGTCCATTCATTTTAATCTGAGGCAAAACTGATCCCAGATCAGCATTCCTACTATGAGACGCTTTATGAATACGGGCCCTGATCTTACAATGGCTGGTCTGGAGAAGTGTCTCAGGAACCACGTCCATAAGAGTGTGTTTGTATAATCTGCACAGTATTAGGGTGTCTAGAACACTCCCATTGGCATCATGTTGTGGTCTGATAAAGGCCGATGCATTTAGTTGTATGGTCATTGTGGTGTTGTATGTGTAAGGGACAACACAGCTCTGCAAGACTTTGTTAATAAAATACAACTTCATCATACATAAAAATGCTTAATTGTGGTCAACATAGTTGATAATCGTAGTTGTATCAGTGCATCTCTAAACCCTTCTGGAGTACAGTATAGGTGGACCATGTTTATTTGGCAGCAATTGGAAAACATAGTAACAAAGTAGTAGATATACTATCTACTACAACAATATAGCCACATCAATCTATATGCACAAAAATAACAATGTTGGTTTCTCCATGTGATCTGTCACACTCTTTTCCCTCATCATTCCCTTTTCTGTTGTTTTCCCCTCACATAGTTTACCAGTCTGCCTCGCTGTTCTCTGAACCTCAATCTTCTCTCGATCTCCTTCCATTCAAATCCAATTTGATTTGTTGCATACTTCATAAACAGGTGTAGACACAGTGAAATGCTTACAGGTCCACCCCAACAGCGTAAAGGAGAAAACATAATAGAAAAATAGTAACACAAGGAATAAATACACAATGAGTAACGATAACGTGGCTATATACACAGTAGCGTATGTGATGAGAGCAAGTGTGTGTTTCGACAGTATGCTTGTGTGTGTGTGAACATATAGAGTCCGTGCATATAGGGTCCGTGCATAAAGGGTCCGTGCATATAGGGTCCGTGCATATAGGGTCCGTGCATAAAGGGTCCGTGCATAAAGGGTCCGTGCATAAAGGGTCCGTGCATATAGGGTCTGTGCATATAGGGTCTGTGCATATAGTCTTAACTATTTATCAGTCTCCTGGTTTGGGGGTAGAAGCTCAACAGGGTCCAGTTGGTTCCAGACAGCCGGTGCATTGCAATATACTGTGCATGTTTTTGTTTTCTTCATGACTTTTTTCATTATTTCATCTTAGTGAACCACACTACAGCGGGGCATGGCACCAAATCAATACATTCTCTAACTCAGCTTCTCCTCTCCCCTCTCATTTTCTTAAATAAATTGTGTATCCAATGTAGAACCTGGTCGAACATCACATTAAAGTTGATAATCATCGACGTTGTTAGCGTCGTCCTCCACTGCATCACAGTGCCGAGGGGCCCCCCAGGTTCATCACGCTGACTGATCTCAGTCTGCTCCCAACTCACTGTGACAAAAGGTAGAAGCAAAATTGAGTGTTGGGGTGGGACACTAAGGACTTGTAATAACTGGAGGGGGATCAGAGTGGACGCCAGCCAGTGTCTGCATGCTTGGCAAGGAAGGAAAGACGAGAAGATTAGCGGCAAGGAGAAGAGAGAACATGAGCGAGCACTTCACAATGAGTGTGTTCCAGACACCAACATTCTGCACAGACGCTCAGGGCCTGTATTCATAAAGCTTCTAACAGTAGGAGTGCTCAGTGCTAACCAAGTCTATATGATATAACGATCCTATAATCTGCACAGTATTAGGGTGTCTAGAACACAGCCATTTGCATCATGTTGTGGTCTGATAAAGGCCGATGCATTTAGTTGTATGGTCATTGTGGTGTTGTATGTGTAAGGGACAACACAGCTCTGCAAGACTTACCTAGGTTTAAATAAATTAAAATGTTATAGTAAAAACAATACTCTGTTATTACTGCCTTTTCAATCATGTGTGAATGAAGAATCAACCCATTGCAGATTACTTCATTTTGGTACTATTTTCACATGGTGTGTACATTGTATAACATCTTAATTGCCATGAAAGTGGAAATAAGTGACTAAGTGACAAATACATCAGACAATATGTCCAGAGTAAGACAAGAAGTCTAGAATAAGACAATATGTCCAGAATAAGACAAGAAGTCTAGAATAAGACAAGAGGTCTAGAGTAAGACAAGAGGTCTAGAATAAGACAAGAGGTCTAGAATAAGACAAGAAGTCTAGAATAAGACAAGAAGTTGAGAACAAGACAAGACATCTAGAATAAGACAAGAGGTCTAGAATAAGACAAGTCTGCAGTAAGACAAGAAGTCTAGATTAAGGCAATAAGTTTGCAGTAAGACAAGAAGTCTAGATTAAGGCAATAAGTCTGCAGTAAGACAAGAAGTCTAGATTAAGGCAATAAGTCTGCAGTAAGACAAGAAGTCTAGATTAAGGCAATAAGTCTGCAGTAAGACAAGAAGTCTAGATTAAGGCAATAAGTCTGCAGTAAGACAAGAAGTCTAGATTAAGGCAATAAGTCTGCAGTAAGACAAGAAGTCTAGATTAAGGCAATAAGTCTGCAGTAAGACAAGAAGTCTAGATTAAGGCAATAAGTCTGCAGTAAGACAAGAAGTCTAGATTAAGGCAATAAGTCTGCAGTAAAACAATAAGTCTAGATTAAGGCAATAAGTTTGCAGTAAGACAAGAAGTATATAATAAGACAATAAGTCTGTAATAAGACAAGAAGTCTAGAATAGGCCCTCCCGAGTGGCACAGTGGGCTAAGGCACTGCATCCCAATGCTTGAGGCGTCACTTTGTTCCCAAACTGTGTTACAACTGGCTGTGACCGGGAGTCCCATAGTGTGGCGCACAATTGGCCCAGCGTCATCCGTATTAGGGGAGGGTTTGGCCGGGGGGGGGATTTTCTTGGCACATCGCGCTCTAACGATTCCTTGTTGCTGGCTGGGCGCTTGCAGGCTGACTTCGTTCTTCAGTTGAAAGGTGTTTCCTCCGACACATTGATGCTTGGCGGGTCATGTTTTGGATTACTCATGACTCGACTTTCGCCTCTCCTGAGCCCGTTGGGGAGTTTCAGCGATGAGACAAGACCGTAATTATATTGTCATTAGATATCATACAATTGGGGAGATAAAAAAGGGGTAAAATACATAAAAACAACAACAATAAAGTCTACAATAAGACAATAAATCGAATACGTCTATTATAAGACGATAAATCTGCGGCGGCAAGTAGCCTATTGGTTAGAGCGTTGGGCCAGTAACCGAGAGGTTGCTAGATCAAATCCTGAGCTGACAAGGTAAAATCTGTTGTTCTGCCCCTGAACAAGGCAGTTAAGTTAACACACTGTTCCTAGACCAGTTAACCCACTGTTCCTAGACCAGTTAACCCACTGTTCCTAGGCTGTCATTGAAAATAAGAATTTGCCCTTAACTGACTTGCCTAGTTAAATAAAAAAAATCTGTAATAAGACAGTATGTCTAGAATAAGACCTTTTCCCCCTCATTCTCTCTGTGCTCAGGTGTTCAGAAACATCTTCTCATTCTTACTTACAATAGAGGTGTTCAGAAACATCTTCTCATTCTTACTTACAATAGAGGTGTTCAGAAACATCTTCTCATTCTTACTTACAATAGAAGTGTTCAGAAACATCTTCTCATTCTTACTTCTAGTAGAGGTGTTCAGAAACATCTTCTCATTCTTACTTACAATAGAAGTGTTCAGAAACATCTTCTCATTCTTACTTCTAGTAGAGGTGTTCAGAAACATCTTCTCATTCTTACTTCTAGTAGAGGTGTTCAGAAACATATTCTCATTCTTACTTCTAGTAGAGGTGTTCAGAAACATCTTCTCATTCTTACTTCTAGTAGAGGTGTTCAGAAACATATTCTCATTCTTACTTCTAGTAGAGGTGTTCAGAAACATATTCTCATTCTTACTTCTAGTAGAGGTGTTCAGAAACATCTTCTCATTCTCACTTCTAGTAGAGGTGTTCAGAAACATCTTCTCATTCTTACTTACAATAGGTGACTCCAAATGACCCAATATATTATTCACTATTCAGTTCCTATTCGGCAAAACACAACGAAAACAAACAGCAAATGTATCCAACAAGTTTGTCAACTTTATCAAAAGCTTGATTACTACAGAGCTCCAGTATCTAACATTGTACCATGTACGTAGGCCTACTACTTCCTTGTGGATTGGACTGTTGCTTAGGCCTCTCCCAAGTATAGTCTACTACTCTGATCTGTTCTAGGTAAGACCGTTCTAAGTGTAGAAGAGAAGGACAGACTGAAAAGGAAAGCCTGCCTGTAGCAGAAGGGGTCTCCATAGTGATTGAGACAGTTGCTGTGTGACCGCGTTACATTGTTTGATGTTTTTCTGTGCCGACACCTGATCCAGGACTGTAGAGATTCTGGTCCAGAGGTTTCCAATAGACTGTGGACTTTAGTGCCATTGGTCTTCATGAGACAGACCACATGTCTTATGCCAGATCATAAGTACCAAGAGGGTGAAAGTGAAAACAGTGTTGAGTGAGCTGGCTTATAAACCCACTGCTTTTACATTAGGGTGTCGTGTCCCAAAACACATTTAAAAAGTATATAACCTTCATTTAAACACATGTTCGGTCTTTGTAACAATTATTTTATTGAATTGACCCTTACTAAAAGTCAGTGCTGTCGGTGGGTCTACACCTAAAAGTCAGTGCTGTCGGTAGGTCTACACCTAAAAGTCAGTGCTGTCGGTAGGTCTACACCTAAAAGTCAGTGCTGTCGGTAGGTCTACACCTGATATATACAGTAGATGGCGCTGCTAAACTGTGAATAATCCAACCAAGTCACTGGCAGCTGACTTATCGCTAGCGCCCACACACACACACACACATACGCCCTCTACACACACTTCCCTCATGATGGCCAGTGATTACTAGATCAGCAGTGAAGTTAATTTAACAGGCCTGTTTCTTGGTTCCCTGTGATTATGGCTTTGGGTGCTTCTGCAGCATAGTCTCTCTGACTGTTAACCAGCCTGGCCTTAATGCTGCTTATGATTCATTACTCCTCCGTTCATCTCATCCATCAGTCCATCTCCTTCTCTCCCAGGCCTCATCTCCAACCTCAGCCCAGGGATGAAGAGGCTTTAGGCCCCTGTGACAAGCCCAGGGTCCCCCTCCACCACCACGGTACCCACCAGCTAGTGTGGCTCCAGAGAAAACAGTCATAAAGCAGGCATAAGCCACCTAGACACAAACAGGGCTAAAATCACTGCCTTAACTCTGCCCCACACTAACCAACCACAGGCCTGAGACTACATACCCACAACACAGAGAGATCCCTGTGAAGAACCGTTAAGACTGGCCTCAAGTCATAGTGATGCTGAGACTACATACCCACAGCACAGAGAGATCCCTGTGAAGAACCGTTAAGACTGGCCTCAAGTCATAGTGATGCTGAGACTACATACCTACAGCACAGAGAGATCCCTGTGAAGAACCATTAAGACTGGCCTCAAGTCATAGTGATGCTGAGACTACATACCTACAGAGAGATCCCTGTGAAGAACCGTTAAGACTGGCCTCAAGTCATAGTGATGCTGAGACTACATACCTACAGAGAGATCCCTGTGAAGAACCGTTAAGACTGGCCTCAAGTCATAGTGATGCTGAGACTACATACCTACAGAGAGATCCCTGTGAAGAACCGTTAAGACTGGCCTCAAGTCATAGTGATGCTGAATCTAATACTTAGTCACATATCTTGGTCAAATGTATGGTCACGTAAACACTGTACATAGGAAATACTGACACCTGAACATACTTTGTCTCTCTCTCTCCCTGTCTCTCTCTCACACTCACTCACTCACTCACTCACTCACTCACTCACTCACTCACTCACTCACTCACAAACACAAACACACACACACACACACACACACACACACACACACACACACACAGGCACACAACCCAGTTGAGTAAATGGGAGTGTGGTTTCCAAATATTGTTTGTTTGATACAATTCATATATTCCATTCCAGCCATTACAATGAGCTGTCCTCCTATAGCTCCTGCCAACAGCCTCCTCTGACTAACACACACAAGTTACCCTGCACACACACCGTTTTTTACTTAAGGAAGCAGCAGCTGTCCAAGCATAAAGACAGACAGCAGACAGCACAGTTCATTGTCAGGTTGAGTTCATAATGAATCTTGGCCTCTTGCTTTAATGAAAGGTCATCCACTACTCTTCTCTCCCAGCTCTCCTCTCAGCTCCCTTTGTGTTGCACTGAGAGGGACTGTGTAGTTATTGGGTGGTCACTGTCTGAGTTGTGTACTGTACAGGCAATAAGAAGGCCCCCTATTAAAGGACTCAGGACCCCCAAGCTGCCTACATCCTTTTCCCAGTCGTCCCCGGCAACCAGCTGTCAATTAGACATGATTGGCAGCCAGGAAGCTCTTGTGTTTGTGTAGTCTGTTTCTATACACCTTTCTGGACGTATAAAGGGTTCTAGAATGACTTTGAGTTAACTAGTTTGTCAGTAATTGCCCTCCACTCTGTTTTTTGAAAACATTTCTGTTAACAGTTTTGATTTGATGTTCTGTAAAGCTGAATCCCTGTCTGTCTTGGCATGGTCTATATGGCCTGACCTCACTCTCTAAATATGCTAAAGTTTTTGTGTGTGTGTGTGTTTGTGTGTGTGTGTGTGTGTGTGTGTGTGTGTGTTTGTGTGTGTGTGTGTGTGTGTGTGTGTGTGTGTGTGTGTGTGTGTGTGTGTGTCTGTGTGTGTGTGTGTGTGTGTGTGTGTGTGTGTGAGGGGAATCTAAAATTGTCTGAATTGAACACACATGTCAACCGCCGTGCTTATTTACCTTAATAATGCGGATCTGTGCGATGAAGAGATTGGAAGTTATTACCTCAAATTACACAGGAGGGAAGGAGAGGGGGAAGGAGAGGGGGAAGGAGAGAGGGAAGGAGAGAGGGAAGGAGAGAGGGATGGATAGAGGGAAAGAGAGAGGGAACGAGAGAGGGATTGATAGAGGGAAAGAGAATTGGGAAGCGAGGGAAAAAGAGAGGGGGAGAGGGATGGATAGCTGGAAAGAGGGAGGAAGAGAAAGGGAAGAAAAGAGGAAAAGAGAGAGGGGAGGAGAGAGGGGTGATAGATGGACAGAGAGAGGGGAGGAGAGAGGGATGATAGATGGACAGAGAGAGGGGAGGAGATAGGGATGATAGATGGAAAGAGAGAGGGGAGGAGAGCGGGATGATAGATGGAAAGAGAGAGGGGAGGAGAGAGGGATGATAGATGGAAAGAGAGAGGGGAGGCCTGGTGGGATCAAGTCTATTATTAAATATAATCTCTGTATTTCCTTCTTCCTCTCCTCAAACCCAGGGAGTATTAATGTCTCCTTATAATCATGACATTTTACTGACTGATTTTACTGACTGACCCACATGCACACCCACTCCCACAGGTGTATAGAATATGGAAAAATCGGCCTCCCGGGTGGCGCAGTGGTCTAAGGCACTGCACCACCAGAGACTGGGTTCGAGCCCAGGCTCTGTCGTAGCCAGCCACGACCGGGAAGTCCATGTGGCGACGCACAATTGGCCTAGCGTCGTCCGGGTTAGGGAGGGTTTGGCCGTTAGGGATATCCTTGTCTCATCGCGCACTAGCGACTCCTGTGGCGGGCCGGGCGCAGTGCACACTAACCAGGTCGCCAGGTGCACGGTGTTACCTCCGACACATTGGTGCGGCTGGCTTCCGGGTTGGATGCGCGCTGTGTTAAGAAGCAGTGCGGCTTGGTTGGGTTGTGTATCGGAGGACGCATGACTTTCAACCTTCGTCTCTCCCGAGCCCGTACAGGAGTTGTAGCGATGAGACAAGACAGTAACGACTAACAATTGGGGAGATAAAGGGGGTAAAATTATAAGGAGACATTAATACTCCCTAAATAACAAATAAACAATAAATAAATAATAAATAAAAAGATTATGGAAAAATGGACATGGGCCCACGTAAACATTAGAGTTGACTAATAGGTCTGTTAAACCCTTTGTTTAGTGGCACACTGCTGACGTCAGCAACACTCATAATATCTCCCTTTCTCACATAAAACATCTCTCCATCCATCTCTCTCTCCCTCCCTCTCTCCATTTCTCACCAACCACACTGGGTAGAGAGGGAACGGAGGAAGGAGGAGAGGAGAAGGACAGAGCCCTGGTTCTGACCGCCTTGACAAACGATGGTGGTTTTGACCTCACCACCGAGAGCTTTGTGTCAGGGCTGGGCACACGGAACACGGAACCATGGAACCCAACTCATGATGACATCATAATGAAGGGACTAGCAGTGATTTAACACTAGGAACCACAGCTACAGTAGGAGGGGAAGGGAGGGAGGACAGGGCTGAGACTGGGATAGGAAGGGGCTGTAGTGGGAAAACTATTACTGACCCAGGTTGAATATAGGATCAAACCAGGGTAGAGAAATCAAGAGGCTATAGACTATGTTGGAGAATTATCTGTGTTGGTCTGAAGTATGAGAAATCTGTAATATAAAACAGTTCTCTTTCTGCCTCTATTGTTCACAAACATGAACACACTCATAAACTCTGAGACAAAGTAGCCTGACGTCTGCTCTCTCCCAGTGAGCCTTCACTATAGTCACTTCTCCACATTACTCAGAATAAAATCACCAGCAACTGTGTATGCGTGTTCTTGCATGCATCCTTCCATGTGTGTTTGTGTGTGTGTAGCACTGGCCCCCTGTTTCCCATTTCCCCATAATCACAGTTACCCCCCAATTTACCCCTCACCCCTACCCTCCTCACCCCCATCCCTGTTGATTAGGACTCTAGATCACTGCCAGATGCAGAGGGATGTGTCTGTGTTAGCATGTGGTCCGCACGGTGTGTGTGTGTGTGTGTGTGTGTGTGTGTGTGTGTGTGTGTGTGTGTTTTAGCACACCATTTACATAGCAGAGGTCACAGAGATGTGCCTAGACCTTTTCTACAGTAGTATTAAATTATTAACCCCGAATTCAGAATCAGATTACTAGATTACAAAATGGATACCCTGTGTTTAAAAAAAAATACTGAACAAAATTATAAACGCAACATGTAAAGTGTTGGTGACATTTTTCATCAGCTGAAATAAAAGATCCCAGAAATGTTCCATGTGCACAAAAAGCATATTATCTCAAGATAATCCATCCACCTGCCAGGTGTGGCATATCAAGAAGATGATTCAACAGCATGATCATTACACAGGTGCAGCTTGTGCTGGGAACAGTAAAAGGCCACTCTAAAATGTGCAGTTATGACACACAACACAATGCCACGGATGGCTCAAGTTTTGAGGGAGCGTGCAATTGGCATTCTGACTGCAGGAATGCCCAACAGAGAGGTTGCCAGATAATTTAATGTTCACTTCTTGACCATTAGCCGCCTCCAATGTTGTTTTAGAGAATTTGGCAGTACATCCAAACGCCCTCACAACCGCAGACCACGTGTAACCACGCCAGCCCAGGACCTCTACCTGCAGCTTCTTCACCTGTGGGATTGTTTGAGGGGGGTGGGGATGCTGAAGAGTATTTCTGTCTGTAATAATGCCTTTTCGTGGGGAAAAACTCATTCTGTTTGGCTGAGGTGGCTTCCCAGTGGGTGGGCCTATGCCCTCCCAGGCCCACCCATGGCTGCACCCCTGCCCAGTCATGTGAAATCCATAGATTAGGGCCTGTTTTATTTATTTCAATTGACTGATTTCCTTATATGAACTGTAACTCAGTCAACTCTTTGAAATTGTAATAATACTTAATGGATATTCTGGGCTCAGTTCTCATCCCTCCAAACCTCCATGCATCCAACTGCAGTTAAACAGTGAAATATGATGACATAGTGCACACAAACTGATGACCTCATGCCTGGTAATGTTTTTGGAGGTAATTTCAGTGAAATGTGTAATATTGAGGATTCAGAAGGCCAGAAGTTCCTTTCTCCAAACTATCAATTTACTGCCTTGGAGATTATGGAAGGTTCTGTAGATTTATCGTAGTGATTCCGTAACAGAGGGCAGATGTGGAATATCCATTATCTGGGTTAGAGTGAGCTCATGGTGTGTGTGTGTGTGTGTGTGTGTGTGTGTGTGTGTGTGTGTGTGTGTGTGTGTGTGTGTGTGTGTGACATTGAGCTCATGGTCCTGTGGCTCCTCAATATGATTGAATTAAAAGAGTGGTAGTCGAGCAACACAACAGAGACTACAGAACCGTTTGGGTCTGTCCATTAAGACAAAAAACAAGGTCCTTTGAAACTCTTTGACCCGCGTTGCAACAGCTGTGTTTGTGGATGGGATTGAGGGCCCATACGTTTCTGAGAGTATGTGTGCAGATGTGACTGTGTGTGCTTGGATGGGTGTATGCATAGTTTGTTTTGTGTGTGTGTGTGTTTTCTACTATGGGTCCTATGGTGTCTAACACTAACTACACCAGAGGAGACTGGTGACTTGGTGTGTGGGAGACGATACTTAGGATTTTCTCAAAATCAAAGATTACACTGCAAGCTGCGCTGTGGTCAGTCGTCCTCTTCTCTCTACTCTCTCCTGTCTCCTCTCTCCTCTTTCCTATCTCCTCTCTCCTGTCTCCTCTCTCAGGTCTCCTGTCTCCTCTCTCCTCTCTCCTCTCTCCTCTCTCCTGTCTCCTGTCTCCTGTCTCCTGTCTCCTGTCTCCTCTCTCCTCTCTCCTGTCTCCTTTCTCCTGCCTCCTGTATCCTCTCTCAGTTAGGAGAGATGGAGTGGTGGAGAGGGGGAGTGAGGGAGTTAGTGGAGAAGAGGGATGGATGGAGGGGGGGTGGAGAGAGAGACAGAGTGGGATAAAGAAAAGAGACAGAAGAAATGAAAGAGAGAGAGAGAACTGAACGATGACAATGAACAATAAATTGGAAAAGATGGAGAATGAGATGAAAAGAAAGACAAAGAAATGAGAAGAGGAAAAAGAAAGAAAGACGTAGACAGAGAGAAAGAACTGAAGTCTACATACAGATAACAGTGTTGTCAGAGAACATACAGATAACAGTGTTGTTAGAGAAACATACAGATAACAGTGTTGTCAGAGAACATACAGATAGTGTTGTTAGAGAAACATACAGATAACAGTGTTGTTAGAGAAACATACAGATAACAGTGTTGTTAGAGAAACATACAGATAACAGTGTTGTCAGAGGAACATACAGATAACAGTGTTGTCAAAGGAACATACAGATAACAGTGTTGTCAGAGAAACATACAGATAACAGTGTTGCCAGAGAAACATACAGATAACAGTGTTGTCAGAGAAACATACAGATAACAGTGTTGTCAGGGAAACATACAGATAACAGTGTTGTCAGGGAAACATACAGATAACAGTGTTGTCAGAGAAACATACAGATAACAGTGTTGTTAGAGAAACATACAGATAACAGTGTTGTCAGAGAAACATACAGATAACAGTGTTGTCAGAGAAACATACAGATAACATTGTTGTCAGAGAAACATACAGATAACAGTGTTGTCAGGGAAACATACAGATAACAGTGTTGTCAGAGAAACATACAGATAACAGTGTTGTCAGAGAAACATACAGATAACAGTGTTGTCAGAGAAACATACAGATAACAGTGTTGCCAGAGAAACATACAGATAACAGTGTTGTTAGAGAAACATACAGATAACAGTGTTGTCAGAGAAACATACAGATAACAGTGTTGCCAGAGAAACATACAGATAACAGTGTTGTCAGAGAAACATACAGATAACAGTGTTGTCAGAGGAACATACAGATAACAGTGTTGTCAGAGAAACATACAGATAACAGTGTTGTCAGAGGAACATACAGATAACAGTGTTGTCAGGGAAACATACAGATAACAGTGTTGTCAGAGAAACATACAGATAACAGTGTTGTCAGAGAAACATACAGATAACAGTGTTGCCAGAGAAACATACAGATAACAGTGTTGTCAGAGAAACATACAGATAACAGTGTTGTCAGAGAAACAAACAGATAACAGTGTTGTCAGATAAACATACAGATAACAGTGTTGCCAGAGAAACATACAGATAACAGTGTTGTCAGAGAAACATACAGATAACAGTGTTGCCAGAGAAACATACAGATAACAGTGTTGTCAGAGAAACATACAGAAAACAGTGTTGTCAGAGAAACATACAGATAACATTGTTGTCAGAGAAACATACAGATAACAGTGTTGCCAGAGAAACATACAGATAACAGTGTTGTCAGAGGAAAATACAGATAACAGTGTTGTCAAAGGAACATACAGATAACAGTGCTGCCAGAGAAACATACAGATAACAGTGTTGTCAGAGAAACATTCACATAACAGTGTTGTCAGAGAAACATACAGATAACAGTGTTGTCAGAGAAACATACAGATAACAGTGTTGTCAGAGAAACATACAGATAACAGTGTTGTCAGAGAAACATACAGATAACAGTGTTGCCAGAGAAACATTCACATAACAGTGTTGTCAGAGAAACATACAGATAACAGTGTTGTCAGAGAAACATACAGATAACAGTGTTGTCAGAGAAACATACAGATAACAGTGTTGCCAGAGAAACATACAGATAACAGTGTTGCCAGAGAAACATACAGATAACAGTGTTGTCAGAGAAACATACAGATAACAGTGTTGTCAGAGAAACATTCAGATAACAGTGTTGTCAGAGAAACATACAGATAACAGTGTTGCCAGAGAAACATACAGATAACAGTGTTGTTAGAGAAACATACAGATAACAGTGTTGTCAGAGAAACATACAGATAACAGTGTTGTCAGAGAAACCTATAGATAACAGTGTTACCAGACAAACATACAGATAACAGTGTTGCCAGAAAAACATACAGATAACAGTGTTGTTAGAGAAACATACAGATAACAGTGTTGCCAGAGAAACATACAGATAACAGTGTTGTCAGAGAAACATACAGATAACAGTGTTGCCAGAGAAACATACAGATAACAGTGTTGTTAGAGAAACATACAGATAACAGTGTTGTCAGAGAAACATACAGATAACAGTGTTGTCAGAGGAACATACAGATAACAGTGTTGCCAGAGAAACATACAGATAACAGTGTTGCCAGAGAAACCTATAGATAACAGTGTTACCAGACAAACATACAGATAACAGTGTTGCCAGAAAAACATACAGATAACAGTGTTGTTAGAGAAACATACATAGAACAGAGTGATGCCACCATTTCAAGAAGTCATTTCGTCAAATTTCTGCCTTGCTAGAGCTTCCCCGGTTCAACTGTAAGTTCTGTTATTGTAAAGTGGAAATGTCTAGGAGCAACAACAGCTCAGCCGCGAATTTATAGGCCACACAAGCTCACAGAACGGGACCACAGAGTGCTGAAGCTCGTAGCTCGTAAAAATCGTCGGCCCTTGGTTGCTCACTACCGAGTTTCAAACTACCTCTGGAAGCAACATCAGCACAATTTCTATTTGTCGGGAGCTTCATGAAATGGATTTCCATGGCCAAGCAGCCGCACACAAGCCTAAGATCACCATGCTCAATGCCAAGCGTCGGCTGGAGTGGTGTAATGCTCGCCACCATTGGAGCAGTGGAAACGCGTTCTCTGAAGTGATTAATCATTCTTGACCATCTGGCAGTCTGATGGACGAATCTGAATTTGGTAAATGCCATGAGAATGCCACCTGCCTCAATGCACAGTGCAAACTGTAAAGTTTGGAGGCGGAGGAATAATGGTCTGGGGCTGTTTTTCATGGTTCGGGGTAAGTCGCTTAGTTCCAGTGAAGGGATCTTAACCCTACAGCATACAATGACATTCTAGACAATTCTGTGCTTCCAACTTGTGGCAACAGTTTGGGGAAGGCCCTTTTCTGTTTCAGCATAACTATGCCCCCGTGCACAAAGCAAGGTCCATACAGAAATGGTTTGTCGAGATTGGTGTGGAAGAACTTGACTGTCCTGCACAGAGCCCTGACCTCAACCACATCGAACACTTTTGGGATGAATTGGAACGCCGACTGGGAGCCAGGCCTAATCGGCCAACATCAGTGTCCGACCTCGCTAGTGCTCTTGTGCCTGAATGGAAACAAGTCCCCGTAGCAATGTTCCAACATCTAGTGGAAAGCCTTCCCAGAAGAGTGGAGGCTGTTATAGCAGTAAAGGGTGGACCAACTCCATATTAATGCCCATGATTTTGGAATGAGATGTTCGACGAGCAGCTGCCCACATACTTTTGGACAGGTAGTGTATGTTGTGGCCCTGTTGATTATATCTTATCTTCTCTTCTCTCTTTTACATTTCTGTCTCCCGGTTTCCTGGCAACGATTCCCACGGTTTATCTTGGTGGGATGACTGTGATGTTCACATCTGGAAGATAAGTCCACTCAGAGATGTGATTCACTGCTTCATCTAAATCAGCACAAGACAGTATGGGAATCTATATGTTTTCTCTTTAATTAAACACACACAAGGGCAATGGGATACACACACATGCACACACGCACGCACGCATACACACACACAAAACCGCAAAGGGACAAATAGAATTCAGTACTGTAATTACTCAAGACAAAAATACATGGGAAATCCGTTTTCTTTTCTGAATTGAAGCCTTTGGCTAAAGTAAGGTGTCAGAACAGCTATAGTACATCATATGGCGTTATGCTAAACCTCTGCTCCTTTCTCATTCGCTTGTATCTAAACTAAGCATTTGGATATATCTGAACTCTGTCATTTGGTGGTTCGTCAAGCATAAGTGGTTTAGTTGGTGACAGGCTCAAACAATTGAATTGTCACCAGAATTTATGTCACTGTCACTTTACTCTATGTTTCAATAGTAAGTGGGTATACTTATTAAGATGATATAGCTGCAATATAGCTGCAATGTAGTTGTGATCTCTCTCTTTCTCCCTCCCTCCCTCCCTATCTCTCTCTCTCTCTCTCTCTCTCTCTCTTCCTCTCTCCCTGTGTAGTTTTTTTTTCTCTCTCTCTCTCTCTCTCTCTCTCTCTCTCTCTCTCTCTCTCCCTCTCTCCCTGTGTAGTTTTTTCTCTCTCTCCCTCTTCCTCACATTTCTCTCACTACTTTGTTGTGTTGTCACCCAGTTTTCCACCACGGAGCCCTGACTCTACTGGAGGGGCCACGGAGCCTCTGCTGAGAACCAGCCCAGGGTTAGTCACTTTTCCCTAGGTACGTGTTGGTCTGTGGGTGGGTAGGCTGGGTGGTGGGTGGTTGTACTAGAACTAGCACATAGTGGCCCAGGGGAAAATGGGGAGAGGAAAAGGTTGTCCTGACCCAACTGGAAAAGGTTGTCCTGACCAAACTGAAAAGGTTGTTCTGACCCAACTGGGAAAGGTTGTTCTGAACCAACTGGAAAAGGTTATTCTGACCCAACTGGGAAAGGTTGTTCTGACCCAACTGGAGAAGGTTGTTCTGACCCAACTGAAAAGGTTGTTCTGACCCAACTGGAAAAGGTTGTCCTGACCAAACTGAAAAAAGGTTATTCTGACCCAACTGGGAAAGGTTGTTCTGACCCAACTGGAGAAGGTTGTTCTGACCCAACTGAAAAGGTTGTTCTGACCCAACTGGAAAAGGTTGTCCTGACCAAACTGAAAAAAGGTTATTCTGACCCAACTAGTTGCAGTAGTGTTCTGAACATTTGCTTTCTCCAGAGTGGCCGATTTCTACATTCCATGTCCTGGTCCTGTACTATGGGCATGGGAACCATGAAACAGACCAGTACGACCATGATCCCTTTCTTGACCCCTCATGACCTCTCACCTTTGACCTATTGTTTGTGTTCTATCCAGCAGTACATCACCAATAGTTAATGTCCTAGCAATGCCACAAAACGAAAACTAAATCAACACAAATCAATCACAACCTAGAAGGTCATATTTTTGGAGACTGTGTGGCACATCCAGTAATCTAAATTTAAGATAAAACAACAGTTGCAGGCTGAGGTCATTTACTAACATCATGATCTCATCACTCCCAGCTGACTATGACAACATCCCATTGAGGTAACTGAATTGATTTCACCCAACATGGCAACCCAACCTAGTGTCTAATAGAACCAATATGACCACTAGAACATTTGGCCTTTGGGAGAGATGGTATGTCCTGAATGCCACCCTATTCCTATACAGTGCACTCCTTTTGACCAGAGCCCTATGGGCCCTGATCAAAAGTAGTACACTTTACAGGGAGTAGGTTGCCACACATTTTGGGATGCATTCATGGTGTGGGTTTGGTTGGCTGGCTGGATGAAGATCGTCATCTTACTCTTCTGTTCTTGTTGTCATGGTCGACTATACAGTAATTTCCTCCTCACTAAATTAAAAACAACTGTTAAACCATCGAAGCATATCCTCCACTTCTCCTCACTTCTCCTCACTTCTCCTCTCCTCTCCTCTCCTCTCCTCTCCTCTCCTCTCCTCTCCTCTCCTCTCCACTCCTCTCCTCTCCTCTCCTCTCCTCTCCTCTCCTCTCCTCCTCTCTCCTCTCCTCTCTTTCTCTATTCTTGTGCTCATGGTCAACTACAGTCATGGTCACTAAATTAAAACCTTCTCCTCCTCTCCTCCATGTCCAATGTGTTGTGTCTGTGGTGTGAATATTACATCTGTCTCTATGACCCATTACAGATGATGCTGTAAACAAACGTTGGTTTGGTTGTTTCCCACACTAGTATGCCTGTGTGTGTGACTAAATGTCATTGGCTCAAATGGAGGGTCATGTGGGTGCTATATATATATACAGTCTTTCCACCATAAACACAAACAAAGAGGAGAGTGTGTGTGCATATGCATTCATGTATGTATGTGTGTGCTTATAAAAGGGGGGTCTG
The DNA here is from genome assembly GCF_045791955.1 of Oncorhynchus clarkii lewisi. Lineage (NCBI taxonomy): Eukaryota > Metazoa > Chordata > Actinopteri > Salmoniformes > Salmonidae > Oncorhynchus > Oncorhynchus clarkii. Next base: position 12,947,908 of record NC_092159.1, read on the forward strand.
TGATAACAGGCTGCATGGGGGTTAAGGGGGTCTCCTTATCTCCTTAAGCCCTGGCAGTTTTACAATGAATATCCCCATTCATCTCTGGGTTAGTGGAGAGGTCTGTGTGCTGTTGGTTTATGTCTAATGTACACAGACTGTCGGGTCCACAGAGTAAACAGAAGTGACTGGCTGTGAGGATGGGTCTACAGGCAGGTCCATGTGAGAGAGAACAGTGGCCGTCTATAGGCCAGGCTTGGTGGTCATATTCAGTTTCACAAGTAGAGTGAAATGCCTTTCTCGCTTGCTCTTTCCCAACAATGCAGTAATCAATATCAGTAGTACTATAACAAAATGCATGAAAAAGTAATGTAGAAAACACATGAAAAATATACATAATAAGAACAGGAGAAAGTAAGTAAACAGTGTACAGGGTGAGAGTCAGGGTCAGAATCAGAGTCAGGGTCAGAATCAGGGTCAGAGTCAGAGTCAGGGTCAGAGTCAGGGTCAGAGTCAGGGTCAGAATCAGGGTCAGAGACAGGGTCAGAGTCAGGGTCAGGGTCAGGGTCAGAATCAGGGTCAGAGTCAGAGTCAGGGTCAGAGTCAGGGTCAGAGTCAGGGTCAGAATCAGGGTCAGAGTCAGAGACAGGGTCAGAGTCAGGGTCAGAGTCAGGGTCAGAATCAGGGTCAGAGTCAGAGTCAGGGTCAGAATCAGAATCAGGGTCAGAGTCAGAGTCAGAATCAGGGTCAGAATCAGGGTCAGAGTCAGGGTCAGAGTCAGGGTCAGAGTCAGGGTCAGAGTCAGTCAGGGTCAGAGTCAGGGTCAGGGTCAGTCAGAGTCAGTCAGGGTCAGAGTCAGTCAGGGTCAGAGTCAGGGTCCGTCAGGGTCAGAGTCAGGGTCAGAGTCAGTCAGGGTCAGAGTCAGTGTCAGGGTCAGTCAGGGTCAGAGTCAGATATACAGAGACTATAGAACTATAGGTTACTCGTTCGGAACTGACACAACTAACACCTAATGATTAGTAAGCGGTTTATAAGGACCTATATTAAACATCTTATGCATGGAGTAATGGTTAATAAATGATGAATAAAGTATTAACTAACCCGTTATAAATTCTTTATTACACTGAGTTATTATACAGTGCTACCGGGTTAAGATCCCTCTTCACCTCTATGAACCAGGTTGAGCTTTGTCTGTCCCACTGGACACCCAGTCTCCCTGACCAGACCCCTGACCCGCTGGACACCCACTCTCCCTGACCAGACCACTGACCCACTTGACACCCACTCTCCCTGACCAGACCCCTGACCCGCTGGACACCCAGTCTCCCTGACCAGACCACTGACCCGCTGGACACCCACTCTCCCTGACCAGACCACTGACCCACTGGACACCCACTCTCCCTGACCAGACCACTGACCCGCTGGACACCCACTCTCCCTGACCAGACCACTGACCCGCTGGACACCCAGTCTCCCTGACCAGACCCCTGACCCGCTGGACACCCACTCTCCCTGACCAGACCACTGACCCACTTGACACCCACTCTCCCTGACCAGACCCCTGACCCGCTGGACACCCACTCTCCCTGACCAGACCACTGACCCGCTGGACACCCACTCTCCCTGACCAGACCACTGACCCGCTGGACACCCACTCTCCCTGACCAGACCCCTGACCTGCTGGACACCCACTCTCCCTGACCAGACCCCTGACCCGCTGGACACCCACTCTCCCTGACCAGACCCCTGACCCGCTGGACACCCACTCTCCCTGACCAGACCCCTGACCCACTGGACACCCACTCTCCCTGACCAGACCCCTGACCCACTGGACACCCAGTCTCCCTGACCAGACCACTGACCCGCTGGACACCCACTCTCCCTGACCAGACCCCTGACCCGCTGGACACCCACTCTCCCTGACCAGACCACTGACCCGCTGGACACCCACTCTCCCTGACCTGACCCGCTGGACACCCAGTCTCCCTGACCAGACCCCTGACCCGCTGGACACCCACTCTCCCTGACCAGACCACTGACCCGCTGGACACCCACTCTCCCTGACCTGACCCGCTGGACACCCACTCTCCCTGACCTGACCCGCTGGACACCCACTCTCCCTGACCTGACCCGCTGGACACCCACTCTCCCTGACCTGACCCGCTGGACACCCAGTCTCCCTGACCAGACCCCTGACCCGCTGGACACCCAGTCTCCCTGACCAGACCACTGACCCGCTGGACACCCACTCTCCCTGACCAGACCCCTGACCCGCTGGATACCCACTCTCCCTGACCAGACCCCTGACCCACTGGACACCCAGTCTCCCTGACCAGACCCCTGACCCGCTGGACACCCACTCTCCCTGACCAGACCCCTGACCCACTGGACACCCAGTCTCCCTGACCAGACCCCTGACCCGCTGGACACCCAGTCTCCCTGACCAGACCACTGACCCGCTGGACACCCACTCTCCCTGACCAGACCCCTGACCCGCTGGACACCCACTCTCCCTGACCAGACCCCTGACCTGCTGGACACCCACTCTCCCTGACCAGACCCCTGGCCCGCTGGACACCAACTCTCCCTGACCAGACCCCTGACCCACTGGACACCCACTCTCCCTGACCAGACTCCTGACCCGCTGGACACCCACTCTCCCTGACCAGACCACTGACCCACTGGACACCCACTCTCCCTGACCAGACCCCTGACCCGCTGGACACCCACTCTCCCTGACCAGACCACTGACCCGCTGGACACCCACTCTCCCTGCTCTCCCTTCCAGGCCGTAGTCAGTCATCCTGGGCCTCGTGGATATTTTAGCGGGGGAAGAAGGTGAGCTCAGAGCGCTGCTATTTTAGCGGGGGGAAGAAGAGAAGGAGAGTCATGTCAATGTCCGTCTATCTGTCTATGTTTCTATTTATAAGAATGCGTCCTTAGTCCAAAATGTCTGTTTGTGCTCGAATGCCTTAAATTCACTAAGACAGAATGTGTCTTTATTTAAACGAACAATCTCTCAGAGTGTGTGTCCATGTATGTGTTTTAGATTAAAGGGCTATGCATACTGCTCATAGTTTTGGGCCGGTGTTGGCAGGAGAGACGGGGATCTGGTAAGAGGCAGGGGAAGAAGGGAGGGAAAGAGGGAATAGATTTTGAATCCTGGCCCAGTATTTCAACATTTCTCCATCCTCTGCTGCTTTTGTGCTTATTTAATCGAGAGAGAGAGAGAGGAAGGGGGGCATAGAGAGAGAGAGAGAGAGATAAAGAGATGGAGAATGGGATAGAGAGCGAGAGAGAGAGAGAGAGAGAGAGAGAGAGAGAGAGAGAGGTGGGGGGTGAAGAGAATGCGAGACAAAACATATATATATAGAGAGAGAGAGGATAGAGAAAGAGGAGAATGATATAGAGCTAGAGAGCAAGAGAGAGAGAGAGAGAGAGAGAGGGGGGCAAAGAGAAAGGGAGAGAGAGAGAGGGCAGAGAGAGAGAGAGAGAGAGAGGGCAAAGAGAGAGAGAGAGAGAGAGAGCGAGAGAGAGAGAGCGAGAGAGCGAGAGAGAGAGGGAGGGCAAAGAGAAAGGGAGAGAGAGAGAGAGGGCAGAGAGAGAGAGAGAGAGAGAGGGCAAAGAGAGAGAGAGAGAGCAAGAGAGAGAGAGAGAGCAAGAGAGAGAGAGAGAGAGACAGAGAGAGAGAGGGCAAAGAGAAAGGGAGATAGAGAGAATACAGGAGAAAATGAGAAGGAGTAGGAGGAGAAAGATTGAGAGAGACAGAGACAGAAAGGAGGCGAGCATAACCACAGGCTGAGTACAGCATGGTGTTGTGGGTGGGTGCCGGTGATTACAACATAAGTCTCCATTTCCTGAACTGGAAAACTGAAAAATCACTGTTGTAAGCGGCCAGGAGAGTTCAGACCGCACGTTGCGAGTATGTGCATGTGTGCCTGTGTTTGTGTGTCTTCTCTCTCCTTATAAGCATAATCATCTCCAATTGGACCAGTATGTATTTTAGAAAGCCCCACTCACTGGGCACAGACGTCAATTCAACGTCTATTCCATGTTGGTTCAACCAGTGTGTGGCCAGTGGGCAGTCAGCAGTATGTTAATACAGAGTAATGTCTCCTTCTACATTGTTAACCAAACACACAGAGTGAACCATATCCCTTATCCTCCAGCTGGTAACACACAGAGTGAATAATATTTCTTATCCTCCAGCTGGTAACACACAGAGTGAACAATATCCCTTATCCTCCAGCTGGTAACACACAGAGTGAATAATATCCCTTATCCTCCAGCTGGTAACACACAGAGTGAATAATATTTCTTATCCTCCAGCTGGTAACACACAGAGTGAATAATATCCCTTATCCTCCAGCTGGTAACACACAGAGGGAACAATATCCCTTATCCTCCAGTTGGTAACACACAGAGTGAACAATATCCCTTATCCTCCAGCTGGTAACACACAGAGTGAACAATATCCCTTATCCCCCAGCTGGTAACACACAGAGTGAACAATATCCCTTATCCTCCAGCTGGTAACACACAGAGTGAACAATATCCCTTATCCTCCAACTGGTAACACACAGAGTGAATAATATCCCTTATCCTCCAGCTGGTAACACACAGAGTGAACAATATCCCTTATCCTCCAGCTGGTAACACACAGAGTGAACAATATCCCTTATCCTCCAGCTGGTAACACACAGAGTGAATAATATCCCTTATCCTCCAGCTGGTAACACACAGAATGAGCAATATCCCTTATCCTCCAGCTGGTAACACACAGAGTGAACAATATCCCTTATCCTCCAACTGGTAACACACAGAGTGAATAATATCCCTTATCCTCCAGCTGGTAACACACAGAGTGAACAATATCCCTTATCCTCCAGCTGGTAACACACAGAGTGAACAATATCCCTTATCCTCCAGCTGGTAACACACAGAGTGAACAATATCCCTTATCTTCCTGTGTCTGCTATGCATCTCTCAATTTATCCGTTTTTAAATTTTTTCATCTGTATTTGTTCTTATTCTTCTACAGCTAACTCTAAAATGCATATACATACGCACGCACGCACGCACGCACGCGCACGCACGCACGCACGCACGCACGCACGCACACACACACACACACACACACACACACACACACACACACACACACACACACACACACACACACACACACACACACACACCTCTAATGTGGTGTTTTTTCAGGGGCCATTCCTCCATCTCCTGGTGCATGACTCTCTAAATAGAGTGGAAAGGCAACATGTCAACTGTCTGAAAGGGCAGAAAAATAATGGATAAAAGAAAGATAGAAGAGAGAGAGACAGACTTTTCCTTATGAGCTCTCCAAGTACCCACTTCTGACCTGCTGGACTGACACACACACACACACACACACACACACACACACACACACACACACACACACACACACACACACACACACACACACACACACACACACACACACACACACACACACACACACACACACACACACACACACACACACACACACACACACACACACACACACACACACACACACACACCTCTAATGTGGTGTTTTTTCAGGGGCCATTCCTCCATCTCCTGGTGCATGACTCTCTAAATAGAGTGGAAAGGCAACATGTCAACTGTCTGAAAGGGCAGAAAAATAATGGATAAAAGAAAGATAGAAGAGAGAGACAGACTTTTCCTTATGAGCTCTCCAAGTACACACTTCTGACCTGCTGGACTGACACGCACGCACGCATGCACACAGACACACACACAAACACTCGCACACTCGCATGCACAGACACATACACACACACCATTCTAACTCATTGACCTAAGGCCTACTCAACAGAGCAGCATATTTCAGTGAAGTTCAGTCTAGGTTCAGATTGAGATGGATAGATAGGGGATGGCTTGGATCAACTTTAGGAGGAATCATCAGGAGATTTGGCAGTGAAGCACAGTGTGTCTTACTATTCCTATGCATTTGTAGCATTGGGAGTCATAGACAGTACATCCATATATCCAGAGCTATCTTTTTTTTTTTTTTTTTTACATTAGGATGATATATGTAACATTTTCAGTTGTAGACAGTGCAGCCATGTATCCACTACATTCAGTACCTCTAGTATGGCTGATCTATATATCATGTTTCTACGTCACCCCACCCATTCTATTCCATCTCAGAATAATAAGAACCACTTGTGCTTTCCAATCATCTGTTTCATTTGACATAAAACAGAATTTAGCATATTTCATCCCCTTAACACTTCAGAAATGCAAGGCTTCAAAAACAACATCCATAATTTTGGTAAGAGACAGTGCCAAGAAAAGGGGGGCTGTAGTCAGAAGCACATACTGTAACGCTAATGAGAATTACCCAGAGTGCACTTTAACGAGGACGTCTGGAAAAGGGCTTTGTCTCTCTCTCTCTCTCTCTCTCTCGCTCTCTCTCTCTCTCTCTCTCTCTCCTCTCTCATTTTTAATGGTCGCTTTTAATGTGCCAATTATGGTGTAATTCCGGAATGTTCTCCATTCTCATGGAAAAATAAGTCTGTGTCTAGAATGGCACCCTTCTCCCTGTTTAGAGGCCCTGTAGCGGAATGGTTGTAGGGAATATGAAGAGAATTCACTATGTAGAGAATATGAAGAGAATTCACTATGTAGGGAATATGAAGAGAATTCACTATGTAGGGAATATGAAGAGAATTCACTATGTAGGGAATATGAAGAGAATTCACTATGTAGGGAATATGAAGAGAATTCACTATGTAGGGAATATGAAGAGAATTCACTATGTAGGGAATATGAAGGGAATTCACTATGTAGGGAATATGAAGAGAATTCACTATGCAGGGAATATGAAGAGAATTCACTATGCAGGGAATATGAAGAGAATTCACTATGTAGGGAATATGAAGAGAATTCACTATGCAGGGAATATGAAGAGAATTCACTATGTAGGGAATATGAAGAGAATTCACTATGCAGGGAATATGAAGAGAATTCACTATGTAGGGGGGTATATGAAGAGAATTCACTATGTAGGGAATATGAAGAGAATTCACTATGTAGGGTATATGAAGAGAATTCACTATGTAGGGAATATGAAGAGAATTCACTATGTAGGGAATATGAAGGGAATTCACTATGTAGGGAATATGAAAAGAATTCACTATGTAGGGAATATGAAGGGAATTCACTATGTAGGGTATATGAAGAGAATTCACTGTGTAGGGAATATGAAGAGAATTCACTATGTAGGGAATATGAAGAGAATTCACTATGTAGGGTATATGAAGAGAATTCACTATGTAGGGAATATGAAGAGAATTCACTATGTAGGGTATATGAAGAGAATTCACTATGTAGGGAATATGAAGAGAATTCACTATGTAGGGAATATGAAGGGAATTCACTATGTAGGGTATATGAAGAGAATTCACTATGTAGGGTATATGAAGATAATTCACTATGTAGGGTATATGAAGAGAATTCACTATGTAGGGTATATGAAGAGAATTCACTATGTAGGGTATATGAAGAGAATTCTATGTAGGGAATATGAAGAGAATTCACTATGTAGGGTATATGAAGAGAATTCACTATGTAGGGAATATATGAAGAGAATTCACTATGTAGGGTATATGAAGAGAATTCACTATGTAGGGAATATGAAGATAATTCACTATGTAGGGTATATGAAGAGAATTCACTATGTAGGGAATATGAAGGGAATTCACTATGTAGGGTATATGAAGAGAATTCACTATGTAGGGTATATGAAGATAATTCACTATGTAGGGTATATGAAGAGAATTCACTATGTAGGGAATATGAAGAGAATTCACTATGTAGGGTATATGAAGAGAATTCACTATGTAGGGAATATGAAGAGAATTCACTATGTAGGGTATATGAAGAGAATTCACTATGTAGGGAATATGAAGAGAATTCACTATGTAGGGAATATGAAGGGAATTCACTATGTAGGGTATATGAAGAGAATTCACTATGTAGGGTATATGAAGATAATTCACTATGTAGGGTATATGAAGAGAATTTACTATGTAGGGAATATGAAGAGAGTTCACTATGTAGGGTATATGAAGAGAATTCACTATGTAGGGAATATGAAGAGAATTCACTATGTAGGGTATATGAAGAGAATTCACTATGTAGGGAATATGAAGGGAATTCACTATGTAGGGTATATGAAGAGAATTCACTATGTAGGGTATATGAAGATAATTCACTATGTAGGGTATATGAAGAGAATTCACTATGTAGGGTATATGAAGATAATTCACTATGTAGGGAATATGAAGAGAATTCACTATGTAGGGAATATGAAGAGAATTCACTATGCAGGGAATATGAAGAGAATTCACTATGTAGGGAATATGAAGAGAATTCACTATGCAGGGAATATGAAGAGAATTCACTATGTAGGGTATATGAAGAGAATTCACTATGTAGGGAATATGAAGAGAATTCACTGTGTAGGGAATATGAAGAGAATTCACTATGTAGGGAATATGAAGAGAATTCACTATGTAGGGTATATGAAGAGAATTCACTATGTAGGGAATATGAAGAGAATTCACTATGTAGGGTATATGAAGAGAATTCACTATGTAGGGAATATGAAGAGAATTCACTATGTAGGGAATATGAAGGGAATTCACTATGTAGGGTATATGAAGAGAATTCACTATGTAGGGTATATGAAGATAATTCACTATGTAGGGTATATGAAGATAATTCACTATGTAGGGTATATGAAGAGAATTCACTATGTAGGGTATATGAAGATAATTCACTATGTAGGGAATATGAAGGGAATTCACTATGTAGGGTATATGAAGAGAATTCATTATGTAGGGAATATGAAGAGAATTCACTATGTAGGGAATATGAAGAGAATTCACTATGTAGGGTATATGAAGATAATTCACTATGTAGGGAATATGAAGGGAATTCACTATGTAGGGTATATGAAGGGAATTCACTATGTAGGGAATATGAAGGGAATTCACTATGTAGGGTATATGAAGAGAATTCACTATGTAGGGAATATGAAGAGAATTCACTATGTAGGGAATATGAAGGGAATTCACTATGTAGGGAATATGAAGGGAATTCACTATGTAGGGAATATGAAGGGAATTCACTATGTAGGGAATATGAAGGGAATTCACTATGTAGGGTATATGAAGGGAATTCACTATGTAGGGAATATGAAGGGAATTCACTATGTAGGGTATATGAAGGGAATTCACTATGTAGGGAATATGAAGAGAATTCACTATGTAGGGAATATGAAGAGAATTCACTATGTAGGGAATATGAAGAGAATTCACTATGTAGGGTATATGAAGGGAATTCACTATGTAGGGTATATGAAGAGAATTCACTATGTAGGGTATATGAAGAGAATTCACTATGTAGGGTATATGAAGGGAATTCACTATGTAGGGTATATGAAGAGAATTCACTATGTAGGGTATATGAAGAGAATTCACTATGTAGGGAATATGAAGAGAATTCACTATGTAGGGTATATGAAGAGAATTCACTATGTAGGGTATATGAAGAGAATTCACTATGTAGGGTATATGAAGAGAATTCACTATGTAGGGAATGTGAAGAGAATTCACTATGTAGGGAATATGAAGAGAATTCACTATGTAGGGTATATGAAGAGAATTCACTATGTAGGGTATATGAAGAGAATTCACTATGTAGGGAATATGAAGGGAATTCACTATGTAGGGTATAGGGTGCCATTTCAGATGCTGACTAAGATTGTTTAGAACTGACTTCTAGGGAAAGTTGAAAGGGCAGTGTTGTCGTCTTGGCTACTGTGAAAACAGTCCAACATCTCAATCAAATCAATCTCATTTATTTATAGAGCCCTTCTTACATCAGCTGATGTCACAAAGTGCTGTACAGAAACCCAGACTAAAACCCCAAACAGCAAGCAATGCAGGTGTAGAAGCACGGTGGCTAGGAAAAACTCCCTAGAAAGGCTGGAACCTAGGAAGAAACCTAGAGAGGAACCAGACTATGAGGGGTGGCCAGTCCTCTTCTGGCTGTGCCGGGTGGAGATTATAACAGAACATGGCCAAGATGTTCAAATGTTCATCGATGACCAGCTGGTCAAATAATACTGGATAAGACAGGAGAAATACTCCAGATATAACAGACTGACCATAGCCCCCCGACACATAAACTACTGCAGCATAAATACTGGAGTCTGAGAGAGGAGGGATCGGGATACATCTCACCTTGTTTGGAAAGCAACAGCTGTTGATCAAGTGTGTGTGTGTGTGTGCGTGCGTGTGTGTGTGTGTGTGTGTGTGTGTGTGTGTGTGTGTGTGTGTGTGTGTGTGTGTGTGTGTGTGTGTGTGTGTGTGTGTGTGTGTGTGTGTGTGTGTGTGTGTGTGTGTGTGTGTGTGTGTGTGTGTTCGTGCGTGTGTTCGTGTGTGTGTGCCTGCCTTTCTAACATCGTAAACACTCTCTGATGACAGTTCTCACAGGTTTTTAAGTATACTCCCTGCGTTGTAACAGTTTATGATACTTCCATTTAAACATTTATCAAGCTATTGTTTTGTTTACTTAGCTGACGTCATCCAGGTAGTTTCACACAGGAAGAGAACGACATGATATAATCTACCCCAGGTGTTGTATTTGAACAAGGTCATGTTATTGTTGTAAGGGATTTTCAGGTGTAAAGTAAAGGCTTTGCCTCGCTTAACTTGGGAACTAAAATGAACTGGACCCTGCTTGACTTAGGAACTAAAAAGAGGGGAAAATGAGAGACGTCATTGGTCCATCAACAGGTGTGATTATGGTCGGTTCAAAGAGGCACCAATAGTGGTGCTTAAGTCCTTTCTATGGAAGAACTTGCTCTATGATTTCCTTCTGCCGTACATGTTGGGAGTTGCAGTCCATCTTGACAGTTACGTTGGTCCGTCAGCATGTCGTTATGAAGTGGGTCAGAGGGGAAAATATATTATCTGTTCAGTTGTATGGAGCCTCTTCTGTGAGTGTGGTATGCTGGGAGTTGCAGTCCATCTTTGCACTTGCAGTCTTTCACAGGGCATGATGGTTGTCATCCTTGTCTTCAGTCCTCAAAGCCTAGTGTTGTTTTCCTCTGCTGTTGCTAGTATATCCTTTAAGTTGAAGTACTCAACTCTCACCCCATCTTTATGTCCCCCATCATTCTCAAATCCCCTCCACCAGCCCCCCAGAGCAGAGCTGGAGCTCATCCGTCAGCAACACACAGACACACATAAATACACACACACACGCTCCCCAGTGAACTCTCCGTGCCCTTGGTTTAGGCCCTGGGCTTAGTAAGCGTAATGAGAGGAGTGTGTCAGTGAACCGGGTCGAAGAGTTCTGGCGCAGGGTACTGATTAGGCACTGTGTTTGCGTGTGTGTGTGTGTGTGTGTGTGTGTGTGTGTGTGTGTGTGTGTGTGTGTGTGTGTGTGTGTGTGTGTATGTGTATGTGTATGTGTGTCTGTGTCTGTGTCTGTGTCTGTGTCTGTGTCTGTGTGTGTGTGTGTGTGTGTTTATACTGGGTGTTCCTGTGGCAAACCCAGGTCCCCAGTGATGAAGTGAGACAGACCACACCCCTCCACAACACAAACACACACAGACACACAGATCCAGTTCACTTCCTTTACAACACACTCCCATCGTCTATCATCTGACGGGCGTGGTATCTCTCTGTTTTAAACATGTTGAGTGTGTGGGGGAGTGGGGGAGTGTGAGAGGCTGTGAGCCTGTATTTTTACAGTGGTGGAACAAGTACCCCGTTGTCATACTGGAGTAAAAGTCAAGATACGTTAATAGAAAATGACTCCAGTGAAAGTCGCCCTGTAAAATACTACTTGAGTAAAAGTCTAAAAGTACTTGGTTTACTTAAGTATCAAACGTAAATGTAATTGATAAAATGTACTTAAGTATCAAAAGTAAAAGTATAAATCAGTTCAAATTCCTTATGTTAAGCAAATCAGACTAGCATGTTCTTGTTGTTTAAAAACAAAATATGCATAGCCAGGGGCACATTCCAACACATTCCAACAGAAATAATTTATAAACAAAGCATTTGTGTTTAGTGAGTTTGGCAGATCAGAGGCAGTAGGGATGACCAGGGATGTTCTCTTGATAAGTGTGTGAATTGGGCCATTTTCCCATCCTGCTAAGCATTACTTTTAGATGTCAGGGAAAATGTATGGAGTAAAAAGTACAATCATTTCTTCAGGAAAGTAGTGAAGTAAAAGTAAAAGTTGTCAAAAACAAAAATAGTAAAGTACAGATACCCCAAAAAAAGACTTAAGTAGTACTTTACACCACTGTATGTGTGTGGTTGTGTGAGTCATTGCAAGCATTTGTTTGTTCAAGTTCCTCATTTTTTAAACTCCAGAATCAGTAAAGATGGTGAAACAAGGACATTGATAGAGAGAGGGAGATGGAAAAAGTTATATAGAAGGAAAGACACAGAGAGGGAGATAAAGACAGAGAAGGGGAGAGAGAGAGGTCTGACTTCCCAGTAAGAATGTGAGGAAAACAGAGAGAGAGAGCGAGAGAACGACAGGCAGAGAGAGGGAGATAAAGACAGAGAAGGAAGAGAGAGAGGTCTGACTTCCCATTAAGAATGTGAGGGAAACAGAGAGAACGAGAGAACAACAGGCAGAGAGAGGGAGATAAAGACAGAGAAGGGGAGAGAGAGAGGTCTGACTTCCCAGTAAGAATGTGAGGAAAACAGAGAGAGAACAAGAGAACGACAGGCAGAGAGAGGGAGATAAAGACAGAGAAGGGGAGAGAGAGAGGTCTGACTTCCCAGTAAGAATGTGACGGAAACAGAGAGAACGAGAGAACGTATACATATGAAATGGGTGATGCAATGTGTAAACACAATTTAAAAGTGACTAAGATACTGTAGAATAGTGTGGAGTGCAGATTATACATATGAGATGAGTAATGCTAGATACGGAACAATATTAAAGTGGCTAGTGATCCATTTCTAAAAGTGGCCAGTGATTCCTTATCTATGTCTATAGGCAGCAGCCTCTCTGTGTTAGTGATGGCTGTTTAGCAGCCTGATTGCCTTGAGATAGAAGTTGTTTTTCAGTCTCTCGGTCCCAGCTTTGATGCACCTGCACTGACCTTGCCTTCTGGATGATAGCGGGGTGAACAGGCAGTGGCTCGGGTGGTTAATGTCCTTGATGATCTTTTTGGCCTTCCTATGGCATTGGGTGCTGTAGGTGTCCAGGAGGACAGGAAGTTTGCCCCCGGTAATGCGTTGGGCAGACCGCACCACCCTCTGGAGAGCATTGCGGTTGTGAGGGGTGTAGTTGCCATACCAGGCGGTGATACAGCCTCATCATCGTTGTTGGTTGTATGAATTAGTCCTACTATTGATTATATTAATTAGGATGTTATATGATTATATGAATTAGTCCTGCTGTTGAAGATATTAATTAGGATGTTATACGTATTACATTAATTAGTCCTGCTATTGATTATATTAATTAGGATGTTATATGATTATATGAATTAGTCCTGCTATTGATTATATTAATTAGGATGATATACGTATTACATTAATTAGTCCTGCTATTGATTATATTAATTAGGATGTTATATGATTATATGAATTAGTCCTGCTGTTGATTATATTAATTAGGATGTTATATGATTATATGAATTAGTCCTGCTATTGAAGATATTAATTAGGATGTTATACGTATTACATTAATTAGTCCTGCTATTGATTATATTAATTAGGATGTTATACGTATTACATTAATTAGTCCTGCTATTGATTATATTAATTAGGATGTTATACGTATTACATTAATTAGTCCTGCTATTGATTATATTAATTAGGATGATATACGTATTACATTAATTAGTCCTGCTATTGATTATATTAATTAGGATGTTATATGATTATATGAATTAGTCCTGCTATTGATTATATTAATTAGGATGTTATATGATTATATGAATTAGTCCTGCTATTGAAGATATTAATTAGGATGATATACGTATTACATTAATTAGTCCTGCTATTGAAGATATTAATTAGGATGTTATATGCATGTCACGCTCTGACCTTAGTTATCTTTGTTTTCTTTATTATTTTGGTTAGGTCAGGGTGTGACGAGGGTGGTTTGTTAGTTTTTGTATTGTCTAGGGGGTTTTGTAGGTCTAGGTGTTCATATGTCTATGTTTGCCTGAATTGGTTCTCAATCAGAGGCAGCTGTTTATTGTTGTCTCTGATTGGGGACCATATTTAGGTAGCCATATTCCTTGGGTATTTTGTGGTTCTAATTCTATGTTTAGTTACCTGTCTGCACTACTCATATTTGCTTCATGTTTTGTTCAGTGTTCTTTATTTAATAAAGAAGTATGTACGCTCACCACGCTGCGGCTTGGTCTCCTCCGTACAACGACCGTGACAATGTATTATATAAATTAGTCCTGCTATTGATTATATTAATTAGGATGTTATATGATTATATGAATTAGTCCTGCTATTGATTATATTAATTAGGATGTTATATGTATTATATGAATTAGTCCTGCTGTTGAATATAGTAATTAGGATGTTATATGTATTATATGAATTAGTCCTGCAATTGATTATATTAATTAGGATGTTATATGTATTATATGAATTAGTCCTGCTGTTGAAGATATTAATTAGGATGTTATATGTATTATATAAATTAGTCCTGCTATTGATTATATTAATTAGGATGTTATATGATTATATGAATTAGTCCTGCTATTGATTATATTAATTAGGATGTTATATGTATTATATGAATTAGTCCTGCTATTGATTATATTAATTAGGATGTTATATGATTATATGAATTAGTCCTGCTATTGATTATATTAATTAGGATGTTATATGTATTATATGAATTAGTCCTGCTGTTGATTATATTAATTAGGATGTTATATGATTATATGAATTAGTCCTGCTATTGATTATATTAATTAGGATGTTATATGTATTATATGAATTAGTCCTGCTGTTGATGTCACGTTCTGACCTTTATTTCCTTTGTTTTGTATTTATTTAGTATGGTCAGGGCGTGAGTTGGGTGGGCAGTCTATGTTTGTTTTTCTATGTTTTCGGCCTAGTATGGTTCTCAATCAGAGGCAGGTGTCATTAGTTGTCTCTGATTGAGAATCATACTTAGGTAGCCTGGGTTTCACTGTTTGTTTGTGGGTGATTGTCTATGTTGATGGCTTGTTTCAGCACAGGTCTCATTTTGTAGCTTCACGGTTGAATTTGGTTTATTGTTTTTGTTACTCGTTTGTATAGTGTTCAGTCTTTCTTGATTAAAGATTTACCATGGACACTTACCACGCCGCGTATTGGTCCTCAGATCCATCTCGTCTCTCCTCTTCAGATGAAGAGGAGGACGGCCGTGACAGTTGAAGATATTAATTAGGATGTTATATGTATTATATGAATTAGTCCTGCTATTGATTATATTAATTAGGATGTTATATGATTATATGAATTAGTCCTGCTATTGATTATATTAATTAGGATGTTATATGATTATATGAATTTGTCCTGCTATTGAAGATATTAATTAGGATGGTATATGATTATATGAATTAGTCCTGCTATTGAAGATATTAATTAGGATGTTATATGATTATATGAATTAGTCCTGCTATTGATTATATTAATTAGGATGTTATATGATTATGTGAATTTGTCCTGCTATTGATTATATTAATTAGGATGTTATATGATTATATGAATTAGTCCTGCTATTGAAGATATTAATTAGGATGTTATATGATTATATGAATTAGTCCTGCTATTGAAGATATTAATTAGGATGTTATATGATTATATGAATTTGTCCTGCTATTGATTATATTAATTAGGATGTTATATGATTATATGAATTAGTCCTGCTATTGAAGATATTAATTAGGATGTTATATGATTATATGAATTAGTCCTGCTGTTGAAGATATTAATGATGATGCTATATGATTGTTTTGAGTGGAGTCACAGTATGCTGACTAGAACTGCGACACCCTATTCCCTACATAGTGCACTACTGCTACCTATGGGCTCTGGTCAAAAGTAGTGCACTATATAGAGAATAGGGTGCCTTTTGGGATGCTGACTGGCTGTTTACATCCTCCATGTTAATCCCTGGTCTCCCCATCACTGAGGAGCTGAAAAGCCCTCCATGACTTTTAATGGCCTGGTACGTTGTTGAGGTCATGTCAGTGGTTAGTACAACATCAGACAACCCTCCTCCTTTCTTTATTTTGTTCAGTTGTTCTCTCTCTCTCTCATTCCCCCTCATTCTATTCCCGTTCTCTCTTTCTCTCTCTCTCATTCCCCCTCATTCTATTCCCGTTCTCTCTTTCTCTCTCTCATTCCCCTTCATTCTATTCCCGTTCTCTCTTTCTCTCTCTTTCTCATTCCCCCTCATTCTATTCCCGTTCTCTCTTTCTCTCTCTCTCTCATTCCCCCTCATTCTATTCCCGTTCTCTCTTTCTCTCTCTCTCATTCCCCCTCATTCTATTCCCGTTCTCTCTTTCTCTCTCTCTCTCATTCCCCCTCATTCTATTCCCGTTCTCTCTTTCTCTCTCTCTCATTCCCCCTCATTCTATTCCCGTTCTCTCTTTCTCTCTCTCTCTCATTCCCCCTCATTCTATTCCCGTTCTCTCTTTCTCTCTCTCTCTCATTCCCCCTCATTCTATTCCCGTTCTCTCTTTCTCTCTCTCTCATTCCCCCTCATTCTATTCCCGTTCTCTCTTTCTCTCTCTCTCATTCCCCCTCATTCTATTCCCGTTCTCTCTTTCTCTCTCTCTCTCATTCCCCCTCATTCTATTCCCGTTCTCTCTTTCTCTCTCTCTCATTCCCCCTCATTCTATTCCCGTTCTCTCTTTCTCTCTCTCTCATTCCCCCTCATTCTATTCCCGTTCTCTCTTTCTCTCTCTCTCATTCCCCCTCATTCTATTCCCGTTCTCTCTTTCTCTCTTTCTCATTCCCCCACATTCTATTCCCGTTCTCTCTTTCTCTCTTTCGTTTATTCTTTTAACTTCTTTCATTTATATCTCTCTCCCACTCTACCTCTCTCGCTCCCTCCCTCCTTTCCCTCCATCTCTCTCTCTCTCTACAGAAGGGTGGTGGTCTGTTTCATGCGGTCCTGGTGAAATCAAATTCGGAGAAGCGGAAATATTCCAATTACAGAGGACTTGTTAAAAGCTGTAAATGACAAAAGGCATTACTCACTGTTTGAAGGGCAGATAGGCAGGAAGACACACACACACACACACACACACACACACACACACACACACACACACACACACACACACACACACACACACACACACACACACCCAAACACCCAACCCTCATCCCACCTACTCCAACCCTCTCCCACACTCTTCATCACATCTGGAATCCGCCTCCTCCTTTATGTGGTTCTAGAAGTCTCTTTTTGTGGTTCCACACTCTAGAACTCTCACGCTCCTCTCTGATTGTTGTGAGGCTGTCCGCAACCAAGGCTGCGTCTGAAATGGTACCATATTCCCTTTATAGTGCTCTACTCCTGATAGGGCTCTGGGTCAAACCTAGTGCAATACACAGGGAATAGGGTGCCATTTGGGATGCACTCCAAAAACCGACGACTCATTGGATGCGTATGGTGCTCTACTCCTCTCCCTGTTCAGTCATTTCAGGACACTGTGTGAAAGCCAGTTCGATCATGTTGAATTATTGCTTGGATGAAGGCCCTGTGTTAAACTAGTGTCCTGTCCATGGTTGTACTCACACTACAGAAACAGGAGATCGGCTCTTGCCTTATGGGCCGTTTTGGTCAAGGCTACTTATTTTATTGCTGTGATTTGTTTTCATGTTTTCTATATCGAGGCCATCAATAAATCAATTCAAAAAACATATCTGCATCCTAAATGCCACACTATTCCCTAAATTGGGCTCTACTTTTGACCAGAGCCCTAGGAAATAGGGTACTTTCATGTACCCATACATGA
Organism: Oncorhynchus clarkii lewisi; assembly: GCF_045791955.1. Lineage (NCBI taxonomy): Eukaryota > Metazoa > Chordata > Actinopteri > Salmoniformes > Salmonidae > Oncorhynchus > Oncorhynchus clarkii. The sequence continues at coordinate 12,965,969 of NC_092159.1, forward strand.
TGTGCTGAACATGACTCCTTCCAGAATGTTGCAAGATGCTCAGCGTAATTGGCTCTTGATGATTCTTACACCTGGACCATTGAATGATGTCCTCATATCGTGTATCCTTGGGAAGTATGTAGTTGCATCAGGGATAACATATCTGGGCTAACATATTCGGTGCTAACATTTTGGGGCTAACACATCGGAGCTAACATATCGGGGCTAACGTATAATTTTACATTGACATTTTAGTAATTTATCAGATGCTCTTATACAGAACAGCTTACACGAGCAATTCGGGTTAAGTGCCTTGCTCATGGGCACATTGACAGATTTTTCACCTAGTCGGCTCTGGGATACGAACCAGCAACCTTTCGGTTATTGGTCCTACCCTAGGCTAACATATCAGGGCTAACATTTGGTAGTGGCACCGGAAATGCTTTGTTCAAGCCCATCTCAACTTAAATGGGGATAGAGACAGAGCAGAAATGACAAACACTATGCTCACTCCAAAGGTTTAAATGGGGATAGAGACAGAGCGGAAATAACAAACAATATGCTCACTCCAAAGGTTTAAATGGGGATAGAGACAGAGCGGAAATAACAAACACTATGCTCACTTCAAAGGTTTAAATGATTAAAACTTGACCTGTTTTAGGGTCAAGAATTTCCTCAGGCTTTGGAGAGAGAAAAATGGAAGTATCTTGTGACTTCTACAGGTGGCCCTATTGGGTGGTAAGAAGAGGTGAGACACCAAGAGGCCTGAGAAGGGACAAGAAGGCTATTTTTGGATCAAGCTGAGTCAAAGTTGCTATGGGATGCGGATTCAGTTGGGTGGCCATGGGGTTACTACCCGCCTACTCTTCCCTGAAATGCTAACGTGTTGGTTATTACATTCAACTATTTTAAATACAGCCACCACAAGCCCATGAGACAAAGCCAAACTCCCACGAAAATACTCACCCTACGGAAATTCCTTCTCAATAATATCAATAATACACACGTCTCTGATTGCTATCGTGATTTCGTGCGTTCGTGTGTAAGTGCATTCAATATGTGTGTTGGCGGAATGGGCGCCAGAGTGTATACATTGAGCTGATTGAAGGAAAGTGGTGGACAGGATGTAAGGCAGATAGATGGTGACTCAGCAGTTTATGGGTAGGTTCTGGGTTCTACCCTGAGTTCTCTGCCAGCTGCTGAAAGCCAACACTGGTGAGAAAGAAACACACTGTTCACATGGCCCCACTATCAGCCCACACACAGCCATAGACACACACACACACACACACACACACACACACACACACACACACACACACACACACACACACACACACACACACACACACAGCCATAGACACACACACACACACACAGGCGCAGACATACTGTACACACACACAGAAGGCGCAGACATACACACACAGACGGAGACACACACAGATTCAGAGTTCAGAGACACAAACATGTCTGTCTTAAAATGAGGTATTTCTAGCATATTCACAAGAAAACTCCCCTGTTTCTCTCTCTCTCTCCCCCACTCCTCTTCCAACAGTAACAAGCCCTGACCTTGACGTACTCTTTCCTCCCTTCCTTTCTCTACTGCTCTATTTGTTCCTCTTTTCTGTACTTTCCCGTCTCTCCAAACCACTCATATCCTCCTCGTTCTGCAGTTGTCTCCAGTCATCTTGTTCTCCTTCTCAATCCTCCTGAAACCCTAACTCTAGCCACAACCCTAACCTCAGGAATCTGCTAACACATTCCATCCCTTTTCTCATCCTATTTCTTCCCTTCTCTCCTTTCTTTTCCTCATCTACTCCCCTCCTCTACCTCTCTCCTTCCCTCCTCTCTCCTTTCTTTTCTTCATCTACTTCCCTCCTCTACCTCTCTCCTTACCTCCTCTCCTTTCTTTTCCTCATCTACTCCCCTCCTCTACCTCTCTCCGTCCCTCCTCTCTCCTTTCCTTTCTTCATCTACTCCCCTCCTCTACCTCTCTCCTTCCCTCCTCTCTCCTTTCTTTTCTTCATCTACTTCCCTCCTCTACCTCTCTCCTTCCCTCCTCTACCTCTCTCCTTCCCTCCTCTACCTCTCTCCTTCCCTCCCCTGTCTTTTCTTTTCCTCATCTACTCCCCTCCTCTACCTCTCTCCTTCCCTCCTCTACCTCTCTCCTTCCCTCCTCTACCTCTCTCCTTCCCTCATCTACCTCTCTCCTTCCCTCCTCTGTCCTTTCCTTTCCTCATCTACTCCCCTCCTCTACCTATCTCCTTCCCTCATCTACCTCTCTCCTTCCCTCCTCTGTCCTTTCCTTTCCTCATCTACTCCCCTCCTCCATCTCTCTCCTTCCCTAATTTCTCTTGGCACAGGATTTTTCCAGTTTGAGGATGTAACTTCTCTCAGGACTTTTCATTCCACCCACTCCTCCACTTTATCCACCTCTTCTCTCTCCTCTTCAACTTTTCCCTCTTCAATCATTCATTTTCAAAGGTTAGGACTTAAACTATAGTGCATGTAACAAAGTTTGGCCACGTCTAGGAAGTGCTGGAGAAGCATTACCTTTCCAGTTAGTGTATTCAACCTGTAATTCACCAGCATCATGCTCAGCTGGCACAAGAACAGAAACTGAAAATTAATCATTTTCATTGGACAAAATCAGGCATGTCAGATTCAAAAAGTTTCATCACATTTAAAAGCTACTGAACAGGACCCAGGTGGGTCGGAACAGAGCCCAGGTGGGTCTGATCAGGGCCCAGGTGGGTCTGAACAGGACCCAGGTGGGTCTGAACAGGGCCCAGGTGGGTCTGAACAGGACCCAGGTGGGTCTGAACAGGGCCCAGGTGGGTCTGAACAGGACCCAGGTGGGTCTGAACAGGGCCCAGGTGGGTCTGAACAGGACCCAGGTGGGTCTGAACACGGCCCAGGTGGGTCTGAACAGGGCCCAGGTGGGTCTGAACAGGGCCCAGGTGGGTCCCGTTAAGATACAGCAGCATTTCTCCCAGTACTCTGGTAACTACTGAAAGCATCCTGCTGTTTCTGTCCACTGGAGCGAACCACTTAACCTGTCCTGCCTCAGTCAACATTGTACTGTTTCTATTTGTTTTCTCTATGGACTGTACCAAAACAACAGGAAGCCAGGGGTCATCCCAAGGCCATGGTCTATGCCAATAAACAGAGGTTTGTGAATAATCACCACTAATGGTTTGGCCCATTCTACAACTGTATGATTCTACGGATTCTAAGAAGGCTCTCAAGTGTTCTTATTATTCTTTAGAAACGTGATGAAATGACTTTTCAGTACACAATACTTACAGCACTAACTGTCAACATAGCCCCAAGACCATGAAAGTCCTTTGTATTCCCATGAATAATACATGTTACACTATACTATACAAACAATACAGTGTAACAGGAGTACAGTGCAGTCATCTCAGTAACCTCATCCACCAGTCGGCTCTCTCTAGCTACTGAGCCTGGGGGAGAGGTCAGGAGTACAGTAAACTAAAGTGTTACTCTTCATTCAAAACGTTCAGATAATGTGAATGTACTGTAATGTGGTTCATAGCCATGTAGTCATGTTATCAGCACAGTGTGAGAGGATTGAGTGGGTGATTATATAAATATAATCTTATCTTCTGGCTCTGGGTCAAATAGAGAGGATGTGTTTCGGGGGTCGTTATACACATGAATAAAGACTGTCAATCTCAAAGGGAACCCTATTATCTTTATAGTGTACTACTTTGTCCTGGGGACTATATGGTTGTGGTCAACATTGGTCTGCTATATAGGGAATAGGGTGCCCTTTGTGACGCTGCCAGTGTGTTACTGCAAGTGTCAAGGGATTGGTGATGTAGTGTGTATGTGTGGGATAGGGGTGAGAGGGGAAGAGTGTTGTCATCTTTTCCTCCTTCGTTCCCTCTGTCCCTCTCTACGGACGGACACGGATCCCCCCTTTCTCTGGATCTGGCTCAGGGAGGCCGTGGGAAGATTTTCTATTAAAAAAAAGAGGGGGAAGAGGAAAAAAGAAAACAATTCTAAACATAACTGAAACAACATACAGTCAGTCCTCTGGTGAAGACATCCAACACGGGCTCTATTATTATCAATGGCCAGAGAGGACTAGGTGGAGTTTGGAGGCCTGTAGACCCCACTGTGTGTGTGTGTGTGTGTGGGTGTGTGTGTGTGTGTGTGTGCGTGTGTGTGTATGTGTGTGTGTGTGTGTGTGTGTGTGTGTGTGTGTGTGTGTGTGTGTGTGTGTGTGTGTGTGTGTGTGTGTGTGTGTGTGTGTGTAAGAGGGAGAGAGAGGGAGAGATAGAGAGAGAGAGCATTCCCTGTAGCGGGACCTGAGCGTGCATATGGACCAGCCTGCTGTTTCACATTCACCACACTTTAACCCTTTCAACCGGTGTGTTTAGAGGGGGAGAGAGATATTACAACACAGTGCACTGTGGAGAGTACTGCATGGGAAGCACATCCGTTTGTCTCAGAGGAAATATCTGTTGGAGAACTATGAGAGGAGAGAGAGAGAGGGACATACCAGTTAAATAGTGTATTGTATGGAGAGATATAGTCCTGATGTGTAGCTCCCAAGTGTCTTAGGGGGACTATATAATACCCATTGGAGAACTATGGGAAGAGGTGGGAGTGAGAAAGAGAAGGAAAAATGAGAGGAAGAAGAAAGGGATGTGGGGGAGGAGATGTGGGGGAGGAGAGAGGTAGCTGTTTCCAATTATAATGTAAAATGAGGTAGTAGTTGGGGGGGAGAGAGAGGAGGGGAATGGAGGAATGAGACAGATGGTTTGCTTACAGATTTCCCTCCATCCCCACTTCTTTCTCTCTCTCTTTACTCTCGTGCGCTCTTTTATCTCCCTTTCTCCCTCTCGTTCTTTCTCTCTTTTTCAGCTGGACTCTGTAAAAGAACAAGGGAAGTGAGTGTCAGGAGGATAGGAGAATAGGAACAGGCAGGCATGGAGACCACTGAACCATCAAACAGTGTCCAGCACATATTAGGGAGAAAGGGACTGGCATGGAGACTACTGAGCCATTAAACAGTAGCCAGCACATATTAGGGAGAGAGGGACTGGCATGGAGACCACTGAACCATCAAACAGTGTCCAGCACATATTAGGGAGAGAGGGACTGGCATGGAGACTACTGAGCCATTAAACAGTATCCAGCACATATTGGAGAGAGAGGGACACCTGGAGACTACTGAGCCATCATACAGTGTCCAGCACATATTGGAGAGAGAGGGACACCTGGAGACTACTGAGCCATCATACAGTGTCCAGCACATATTAGGGAGAGAGGGACACTTGGAGACTACTGAGCCATCATACAGTGTCCAGCACATATTGGAGAGAGAGGGACACCTGGAGACTACTGAGCCATCATACAGTGTCCAGCACATATTGGAGAGAGAGGGACACCTGGAGACTACTGAGCCATCATACAGTGTCCAGCACATATTGGAGAGAGAGGGACACCTGGAGACTACTGAGCCATCATACAGTGTCCAGCACATATTGGAGAGAGAGGGACACCTGGAGACTACTGAGCCATCATACAGTGTCCAGCACATATTGGAGAGAGAGGGACACCTGGAGACTACTGAGCCATCATACAGTGTCCAGCACATATTAGGGAGAGAGGGACACCTGGAGACTACTGAACCATCATACAGTGTCCAGCACATATTGGAGAGAGAGGGACACCTGGAGACTACTGAGCCATCATACAGTGTCCAGCACATATTGGAGAGAGAGGGACACCTGGAGACTACTGAGCCATCATACAGTGTCCAGCACATATTGGAGAGAGAGGGACACCTGGAGACTACTGAGCCATCATACAGTGTTCAGCACATATTGGAGAGAGAGGGACACCTGGAGACTACTGAGCCATCATACAGTGTCCAGCACATATTAGGGAGAGAGGGACACCTGGAGACTACTGAACCATCATACAGTGTCCAGCACATATTGGAGAGAGAGGGACACCTGGAGACTACTGAGCCATCATACAGTGTCCAGCACATATTGGAGAGAGAGGGACACCTGGAGACTACTGAGCCATCATACAGTGTCCAGCACATATTGGAGAGAGAGGGACACCTGGAGACTACTGAGCCATCATACAGTGTCCAGCACATATTAGGGAGAGAGGGACACCTGGAGACTACTGAACCATCATACAGTGTCCAGCACATATTGGAGAGAGAGGGACACCTGGAGACTACTGAGCCATCATACAGTGTCCAGCACATATTGGAGAGAGAGGGACACCTGGAGACTACTGAGCCATCATACAGTGTCCAGCACATATTGGAGAGAGAGGGACACCTGGAGACTACTGAACCATCATACAGTATCCAGCACAGAAAAAGGAAAGAGGAACACATGGGATTGTTCTCTGAGTAATAATTATATTTGGACTTTTCAGAGAATAGTTGTGTACGTTGGAGGGGTCAACTTTTGGGAGGAGGCACAAAGGGAGAGATTGATAGAGAGAGGTATTAAGAGAAAGCGAGTGAAATCTGGCCCTGCAGGCCCCTGTGTAAACACCAGGCTGGTGTGTGAGCATGTGCGGGGGCGCGCGGGGGGGTGTGGGTGTGGGGGGGGGGGGGGGGGGGTTGTACACCCTTCACATAGGCCTCTCTCTCTCTGTCTGTATTTCTCTCTTTCTGTCACGCATGCACACACACACACACACACACACACACACACACACACACACACACACACACACACACACACACACACACACACACACACACACTGGATGGCTCAATACTTCACTCAGTTGGCCACACAGACACATGCCGGGTCCAGAATTTAAACCATCCCCTTACACACACAAACACACACATGCACACATACAAAGCTCTGCACCTAAATACACATACAGCCAGCCAAGTGTAACAGAGACAGCCTGCCACAACCCACCTTTACACACACACACACTCACCACACACATGCACACATACATTTCCAGAATGATCCAGCTTTGTTGCATTGCTCGTCTATTATTTTGTGTGCATTTTGCATATTTCCCATCACCTAATGAACAACCACAATACCAGTCTGGTGTTAAGCTTTCTGTGTTGTATTGACGTCTCCTGAAAATGACACCTGCTGCTTTAGAATGAACAGTCATACCTCAGTTAATGTTTTCATATCAGCAAAAAATAATCTATTTTCTGTACTTTCAGAGTGGGAGCTGATCAAGGGGTCGAAAATGTAGATATTGCCAGATGTATGTTCACTGTCCGAGGAACAGGCCGTGGAAGCTTAATTGCTGGGTAAAGTGTCCATAACCAGAGGTAATTAAACTGTTCTGTGTTCTTTTTCTCTCTTCCTCTCTGCCTGTCTTGTTGTACATGGAACCTGTTTCACATCCATTCATTAAAAAACCATTAAGATGTCAGCTGCTCATTTGAAGATTTACACCACATAAACACTCAGCAGTTTTCACTGGACTATCAAGCCCCTGTTGCTGCCAAATGTATCGTCACTAATACATATGTGTTTCTTTTGACCAGATTCCATATGTGGAGGACCTGCTTTATCAGGAGAATCATCTGGAATCTGGAAACACTGACAATGGGGTCACTGTTCCTGACATCCCATATGCCCCCTGTCTACTGAGAATCTTGCTGTGCTGCAACGTCAAGTGAACCCAACCCCTGGACACATACAGCTCTGGAAAAAATGAAGAGACCACTGCAAAATGATCAGTTTCTCTGGTTTTACTATTTATAGCTCTGTGTTTGGGTCCAAATTTCACAGTGGGTGCGAGACACTGTGGCTTGTAGGCCTCTCCAGGTCTCGCACCCACTGTGACATTTGGTTGTCCTGGAAGAAAACTTGCTTCCTTCTGCGCTGACAATGTTCCCCAACTCTGAGGATTGTTTTTTCCAGCAGGACAATGCTTCATGCCACACAGCCAGGTCAATCAAGGTGTGGATGGAGGACCTCCAGATCAAGACCCTGTCATGGCCAGCCCAATCTCCAGACGTGAACCCCATTGAAAACCTCTGGAATGTGATCAAGAGGAAGATGGATGGTCACAAGCCCTCAAACAAAGCTGAGCTGCTTGGATCTTTGCGCCAGGAGTGGCATAAAGTCACCCAACATGACAGTGAAAGACTGGTGGGGAGCATGCCAAGACGCATAAAAGCTGTGATTGAAAATCAGGGTTATTCCACCAAATATTGATTTCTGAACTCTTCCCAAGTTAAAACATTAGTATTGTGTTGTTTAAAATGAATAGGAACTTATTTCCTTAGCATTATTCAAGGTCTGACAACACTGCATATTTTTTGCTATTTTGACCAATTGTCATTTTCTGCAAATAAATGCTCTAAATGACAATATTTTTACTTGGAATTTGGGAGAAATGTTGTCAGTAGTTTATAGAATAAAACAAACATTTAAATTGTACCCAAACACATACCTATAAATAGTAACACATACCTATAAATGTACATGCATGCTCTTCAATTAGTTATGAGCCTCCAGCCTTTTTAGGTGCAGTCCTCCCACACTATGTAGGATATTGTTTTAAGGGGGGAGGGTGAAAGGATAGCAGGCCCTGCTGTCAAAGTGAGAGAGTAGGCTATTCTGGATAGAGCAGGTACTTTTGTGTAGTCTATTTCTTGTGAGGTTTTCTGTCCTCGGATGCAGAGAGCTGTGAAAGCCTGTCTGCAGATGAAGAGGTCGAAGGGCAGCGGTTCTCAGTCCTGTTCCCATGGGACTCAAAGGGGGGCACATTGTTGTTTTTGCCTTAGCACTACACATCTGATTCAAATGATCAAGTCATCATCAAGCTTCAAGGGGTATTTATCTATTCATTTGTGACGCTATCCTTGACATGATCCTGCTATTGTCACATGCTACACAAGCACACGCATCTATCTATCCAATGTTATCATGATTTGTTATAAGGGATACTACACTTATATTATACAGGAAATATTATTAAAGAGATGCTTTACATTGAAATATAGACAGAGATGTAGTAGTCCCAGAGTTAATGATCCAAGGTCAGCTTTGCATTTCACCTCCTGATGATTATGATGACTGACCGTGTTTTAAAAACGTAATCATGCTCTCTCTCTATCCATCTGTCTCTCGTCTGCAGGTATGTTTTGATGTCTGCAGGTATGTTTTGATGTGAGAGAGGAAGCCAGTCCCGTCATCGCCACCTCACCCACCCATGAACTTTCAATAAAGCGTTTCACATTCTCCACTGGTTGAAATGAAGTATCTCACTGAAATACTACACCTGTCCTGTGTCCTCAGATTAATGCAGATGAAGGGAGTTAGATATGCATAGGTTTATTTCTGTATATATGAATTACAAATCAGCCTTTACTTAAATCATGTTTCTAGTCTGTTGCATAGTTACAATGTGTAATCATTGATGTCCCAGGAGCAGGAGTGGTAAACACTGTTGAAGTGTATCATTGTAATACATACATGCAGACACAGCATCATTCAAAGAATGCCGTTTGATACTCCTGGTATTGGATAGGACTGAAAAATAATGTCTCACAGAGATTTATACCTGAACCGCACCTTCATTTGTCAAGGAAGAGTACATGATCAGGGAATATATTCAATGTACAGGCTACAATGTGGGGATCTCATGCGGGGTGATAACTACAGTACATGATCAGGGAATATATTCAATGTACAGGCTACAATGTGGGGATCTCATGCGTGGTGATAACTACAGTACATGGTCAGTGAATATATTCAATGTACAGGCTACAATGTGGGGATCTCATGCGTGGTGATAACTACAGTACATGATCAGTGAATATATTCAATGTACAGGCTACAATGTGGGGATCTCATGCGTGGTGATAACTACAGTACATGATCAGTGAATATATTCAATGTACAGGCTACAATGTGGGGATCTCATGCGGGGTGATAACTACAGTACATGTATATTGGACTTGCATCCTTGACACATTAAAGTTATTATATTCTACTCAATCCATAGGCATCATTAATGCCATTCAGACTTGAAGTCCATATAACAACTATGATAGCTGAGGTTCATAGATAGGTCCTAAACTAACATTCATACCAAAAGTATAAGGGTCCATACACAGATCGGCTGCATACTGTAGCCAGCTACACATCCATAGGCATACAGTTATTTTTATCCTCCACTACACAATAAGCAAATAAATAGTTAGCTTGCTGTGTTACTTCAGCTGTATTGCATGGCAAATACAAGCAATTGTACATTCATTTTGCAGTAAATTATTTAGCTAGCTAGATTCTTTACATCCACTGTTTCACAAGACGACAGCCTGGTTTGCTTTTTTGCTGGAGTCCCTAAAACATTAAACAACACAAATTACAAAGTCATACTCATGTCATAACACTAGCTAGCTAGCTGGCTAATGTTAGCTAGTCAGCTAACTTGCTAAATAGCGATTTTTGTAAATTAACATTATGACAAAAAAATATGCACAATCATTTTGTCTCTACATTAACTTACATATTCCTCTCAATTGTACATGTTTTGCTTGACTCGTTATGACGTTATAACTACTTACATTTTCTTCCACTGGAGTAATGAAGCTGTGACGCTGGGTCTCTCTAAATCCCGTGGTGTAAGCTCGCAACTTTTAAAGGAGGAACCACTGTACAGTACCAGTCAAAAGTTTGGACACACATACTCAATCAAGGATTTTTATTTATTTTTACTATTTTCTACAGTACATTGTAGACTAAAAGTGAAGACATCAAAACTATGAAATAACATGTAGTAACCAAAAAATGGCTAAATAAAATATATTTTAGATTTTAGAATGCTGTGGTAGCAATGCTGGTTAAGTGTGCCTTGACTTCTAAATAAATCACAGACAGTGTCACCAGCAATGCACCCCCACACCATCACACCTCCTCCTCCATGCTTCACAGTGGGAACCACACATGCTGAGATCATCCGTTCACCTACTCTGCGTCTCACAAAGACATGGTGGTTGGAACCAAAAATCTCAGATTTGGACTCATCCAACCGAAGGTCTAATGTTCATTGATCGTGTTTCTTGGCCCAAGCAAGTCTCCTCTTCTTATTGGTGTCCTTTAGTAGTGGTTTCTTTGCAGCAATTAGACCATGAAGGCCTGATTCACACAGTCTCCTCTGAACAGTTGATGTTGAGATGTCTGTTATTTGAACTCTGTGATGCATTTATTTGGGCTGCAATTTCTGAGGCTGGTAACTCTAATGAACTTATCCTCTGCAGCAGAGGTAACTCTGGGTCTTCCTTTCCTGTGGCGGTCCTCATGAGAGCCAAGTTCATCATAGCTCTTGATGCAACTGCACTTGAAGAAACTTTAAAAGTTCTTGACATTTTCTGCATTGACTGACCTTCATGTCTTAAAGTAATAATGATCTGTCGTTTCTCTTTGCTTATTTGAGCTGTTCTTGCCATAATATGGACTTCGTCTTTTACCAAATAGGGCTATCTTCTGTATACCACCCATACCTTGTCACAACACAACTCAAACGCTCAAACGCATTCAGAAGGAAAGAAATTCCACAAATTAACTTTTAAGAAGGCACACCTGTTAATTGGGTGGCTATTATGAAGGATCTCAAATATAAAATAAAATATAAAATTTGTTTAACACTTGTTTGGTTAATAAATTATTCCATATGTGTTATTTCATAGTTTTGATGTCTTCACTATTATTCTACAATGTTGAAAATAGTAAAAAATAAAGAAAAACCCTTGAATGAGTATGTGTGTCCAAGCTTTTGACTGGTACTGTACGTGCGCACGCACGCACACACACACCGTCTAGGAAACAGCAGTGTACAGCACACCAAAAGGTTGTGCATTAGCTTTTGGTGAGGATATGAGGGAGAGGAGGATGACTGAAAGATGAAGATCCCTAGCAGAGAAATGTACGAGACCCCCACCTTGTATCTTCAACATTCCCATACCCCCCCTCTCTAGAACATTCCAACGTTCTAACTTTCCCAGGTCAGTTAAGGGAATTGCGTCTAGCGAAACGGGGAACGTCGGTACGTCAAGGTCGGAGTTATTAGCAAGTTGGGATCGGGAGGGGAAGTTGTTTCTCCCCTGTTGCCTGTTAGGAATAATTACAGTTTTACTGCTGGGTCTGACAAGTGATTCTTAAATTCTTAAGCTCTCCTCAGCATGAGATAGTTAATAAATGATGGGGCTGTGTTGTAAGGTTGGGGAATAGGGACAATAAGGTGAATAGGGACAATAAGGTGAATAGGGACAATAATGAGAATAGGGATAATAATGAGAATAGGGACAATAAGGGGAATAGGGATAATAAGGGGAATAGGGACAATAAGGGGAATAGGGATAATAAGGGGAATAGGGACAATAAGGGGAATAGGGATAATAAGGGGAATAGGGACAATAAGGGGAATAGGGATAATAAGGTGAATAGGGACAATAATGAGAATAGGGATAATAATGAGAATAGGGACAATAAGGGGAATAGGGATAATAAGGGAATAGGGACAATAAGGGGAATAGGGATAATAAGGGGAATAGGGACAATAAGGGGAATAGGGATAATAAGGGGAATAGGGACAATAAGGGGAATAGGGATAATAAGGGGAATAGGGACAATAAGGGAAATAGGGATAATAAGGGGAATAGGGACAATAAGGGGAATAGGGACAATAAGGGGAATAGGGACAATAAGGGGAATAGGGACAATAAGGGGAATAGGGATAATAAGGGGAATAGGGACAATAAGGGGAATATGGATAATAAGGGGAATAGGGACAATAAGGGGAATAGGGATAATAAGGGGAATAGGGACAATAAGGGGAATAGGGATAATATGGGGAATAGGGACAATAAGGGGAATAGGGACAATAAGGGGAATAGGGATAATAAGGGGAATATGGACAATAAGGGGAATAGGGACAATAAGGGGAATAGGGATAATAAGGGTAATAGGGACAATAAGGGGAATAGGGACAATAAGGGGAATATGGAGAAGTTGTATGGAGTGGGAACAGAGATGGATAGTGGGAAGGAAGGTTAGAGGTTGTTCATCATAGTTCAGAGACAGATAAAGAAGAAACAGGGAGAAGAAGGGTTCTCATTAAAACTCTCTCCTGACCTCTCTATGGGGCTTCTGGCCTTAGTATGAGAGGATGGATTGAGGGAAAGAAAGAGAGAGTTGGAGAGAAAGAGGGCCAGTTGCTTTACTGACGTCATGAAAGTCACTCATCCGTGAGGAAGAGTGGTGGAATTAGAAAATGAAAAATCTCCCTCTTCTCTTTTCGTTCCACATTTGGCCGTTCCGCTTTCTTTCCTCCCATTCTCTCTCTCTTTCCTTCGTTCATTTCTCATATTTTATGAGCCAGTGCTCTTTGGAAATCTTGCTCAGCATTTGTGTCTGAATCTCTCAACTCACTTTGGCACAACTCTGTTTTTCCACACTAATTGCACACAAATGGCTGCTAAAATGAGCAATGAGGCCCCAGCGTGGGTCCACCCTTGACACAAAATGGCTGATGTTGATTGGCTCTGGCCTCCTTTGATGTTACTCAACCCTTCTGTGCACCTCAACTTGGGCCAGAAGTTTATATTGGCCAGGAAAAGGTTACACAACTCCAGGCCCTAGTTGTGTAACCCATGAATTGGGCTAGGATTTGTCTTTGTCTGGTAACTTAGCCTGGAAAAACTCATAGTGTAACTCAATATTCCATTTGCTGTTAGAGTTGACTGGCCTACTCTAACAAACCTAGCACCCATCACAAACAACTACAGTATAATTAAAAACAACAACACTGAAATTACCATACAGCATCAACAGAGTTATTATTTGAGGCCTGTTATCTTTAGGCCAGTGGTTTCACAGTACATTGAGAACCATGTCTGCTCTGTGAAAGCTATTATAGATTACAACCATTACCAAGCCATTGTCGACATCCTCGGGACACTAAGGAAAGAGATTCAACTAGTCTGGTCCCAGATCTGTTCGTGATGTCTTGCCAACTCCTATGGTCATTGAAAAGACAGCAGAAACAGATCGACATACTCAGGACACTAAGCACAGAGTAGCTATGGACACAAATATATACCACTAGTTGAGGGCTCATCCAGGTTCTGCACTCACACATCGTCTGTTGTGTTTGTTGACCTTGACTCTGAGAGAGAAAAAGGGAGTAAGATAAATAGTAGGATAGAAGGTAGGGTATTGTGTATAGAGAGAGAGAGAGAGAGATAGAGTTTTTCAGTTTTTCTGTGGTGTTGTTGTTTTCCTGTGATGTTGTAGTTCTTTTGTTCACTTAACACAACTTGTAGGCTCACATGTTATCATCTTTCTCAGCTCTCTTGTATAATATGAATACAAGTATATATTTGTATTACAAATATACAAATATAATATTTCAGACATCTAAAACACCCAGACAGTACATTTCAGAATTTCATGGAACTGTCATTCAGTTTATTTTCAACAAAATAACATCTTTCCACCAAATGTGGATGGTATTTTATGCGTGTGCCCCATTTGCATTCCTTTTGTCATTGTAGAGTCTTCAGATCCCTGCGCAGCAGATACATACACAGACCTCAGACTGTGTCTCGTGAAACAGGACCTGTGTGTGTACGTGTATGTGTTTATAATTATGAACACGTTAAACAAGTGTAGCTTGTAATGCACAACCTCCATATAACCTCTCTGTCATCTACCTCCATGTAACCTCTCTGTCATCAACCTCCATGTAACCTCTCTGTCATCTACCTCCATATAACCTCTCTGTCATCTACCTCCATGTAACCTCTCTGTCATCTACCTCCATGTAACCTCTCTGTCATCTACCTCCATGTAACCTCTCTGTCATCAACCTCCATATAACCTCTCTGTCATCAACCTCCATGTAACCTCTCTGTCATCTACCTCCATGTAACCTCACTGTCATCTACCTCCATGTAACCTCTCTGTCATCTACCTCCATATAACCTCTCTGTCATCTACCTCCATGTAACCTCTCTGTCATCTACCTCCATGTAACCTCACTGTCATCTACCTCCATGTAACCTCTCTGTCATCTACCTCCATATAACCTCTCTGTCATCTACCTCCATGTAACCTCTCTGTCATCTACCTCCATGTAACCTCTCTGTCATCTACCTCCTTATAACCTCTCTGTCAACAACCTCCATGTAACCTCTCTGTCATCAACCTCCATGTAACCTCTCTGTCATCAACCTCCATGTAACCTCTCTGTCATCTACCTCCATGTAACCTCTCTGTCATCAATCTCCATGTAACCTCTCTGTCATCTACCTCCATGTAACCTCTCTGTCATCAACCTCCTTATAACCTCTCTGTCATCTACCTCCATGTAACCTCTCTGTCATCAACCTCCATATAACCTCTCTGTCATCAATCTCCATGTAACCTCTCTGTCATCAACCTCCATGTAACCTCTCTGTCATCAACCTCCATGTAACCTCTCTGTCATCTACCTCCATGTAACCTCTCTGTCATCTACCTCCATGTAACCTCTCTGTCATCAACCTCCATGTAACCTCTCTGTCATCTACCTCCATGTAACCTCTCTGTCATCTACCTCCATGTAACCTCTCTGTCATCTACCTCCATGTAACCTCTCTGTCATCTACCTCCATATAACCTCTCTGTCATCTACCTCCTTATAACCTCTCTGTCATCTACCTCCATGTAACCTCTCTGTCATCATCTCCATGTAACCTCTCTGTCATCTACCTCCATGTAATCTCTCTGTCATCAACCTCCATGTAACCTCTCTGTCATCTACCTCCATGTAACCTCTCTGTCATCTACCTCCATGTAACCTCTCTGTCATCAACCTCCATGTAACCTCTCTGTCAACAACCTCATGCATAGTGAATGTACATGGAATGCACACAAGACAACAGATCAGTTTGAGTGGCATTGTATTCTCTGCAATGCTTCTGTGTGACTCCAATCCATTGTGTATTCTGTGCCTTCCATGCTTTTTACAGTTAGCAGAGTACAGTCTCTGCCTGTCTGTACCAGACCAGTGTAACAGCACCTCCACATACCTCTACAATCTCCTCATAGTGAAATGACTGTGTGTATACTGTATGCAGGGCTCCTGAGTGGCGCAGCGTACCTAGGCACTGCATCTCAATGCTAGAAGTGTCACTACAGACCCTGGTTTGATTCCAGGCTGTATCACAACTGGCTGTGATTGGCAGTCCCATAGGGCGGGGAACAGTTGTCCAGGTTAGGGGTAGGCCGAGGTAGGCCGTCATTGTCAATTAGCATTTGTTCTCAACTGACTTGCCTAGCTAAATAAAAATAAATGCATTGTGTATTATTTGCCATGATTTATTGGGCTGCAGTCTGAGTTTTAAACCAGTGGAGCTGCTAGTCTGGTAATGACAGATGATGTGTCTATTGTCCGGGGCGACGCCCTGACGTTGAGTTCTGTCCTTTTAGTCTTGTTGTGTGTGTTGTTTTAGTCTTTTACTGTCAATAATGATGTGCTAATCTTACTGCAACACTACTGTAAAGACACTAGCGTGTTATGTTGCTTCACACACACATACTTGTGCACACACACACACACACACACACACACACACATCACACGCAAGTAAAAGTGTGCAAACACACACAAAATAATAACATACACGCATGCACACACACACACACACACACAGGTTTTCCCTTCCTGGCTCCAGAGTTACTGCCCCACAGGGACAAGAGAATGTTGGACCCCCTGTGTCTTTAATGACTGTCACTGAGCGAGGAGCTTCAGCAGTCATTGTCATCTGGTGAAAAGATGCTTGACACCCCGCTCTCTCTCTCTCTTTACCTCCCTGCCGCCTTCCCTCTTTCCTCTTTAGGATGTATTTATTGGAAAGGGTACAAAGTCAAGAACAGTCAGCAAACATTATTTTGTTCTCCCTCTTTCTCTCTCTCTCTTGTTCTGCCGGTTCTCTGTAGAGGGCTCTAGTCAAGAGCCATTAGCAAATATTACCACTCTCTCTCTCTCTCTCTCTCTCTCTCTCTCTCTCTCTCTCTCTCTCTCTCTCTCTCTCTCTCTCTCTCTCTCGCTCTCTCTCTCTCTCTCGTGATTACGTTCAGTACACTTCTCCTGTTTTGCTCATCTGCCTTTTATTAT